>NC_033640.1:8991721-8996391 GCF_001540865.1 Ananas comosus
ATTAATTAAGGAATGGAGCATCTGCGTGAGAATGCCGCTCGGCTTCTCTCGCTCTCGTTTTCTGACTTTATCTCTGTCATGGCTATTATTATAAATCAAACGGTTTGGCATCCCCCCATCCCGGACCCCCTCGCATACTTTTTATCGAATTTTCCCATAAGTTCTTTGTCGCCTGTATGAGACGTTATTGTCTGTCGTTTTGCATTGTTGTGCTATTGAGTGTTTTAAAGGAGATGCGATAGGCATAAAAAACAACGTTCAAGTGATTTATATATATGTTTCTTGATTTCTCAAAACTTTTTAGGGAGTTGTTTGCAGTTATTTTGGTTTGGGAGTCTTGTTTGCAGTTTTGTTTGGTTTTCAGATTTGATCGTATTGTTTTTTTGTCAATTTTAAAAATATGATGAAATATTTACTAAAATAGATCTAACAGATGTAATTGGAAATTTTCTTCCAATTTTTTATTTGGAGCAGTTTGGTAGCTTTGTTGGGCGATGTTGTTTTTTTTTCGCTAGTAGAGCTTCTAATTATCTTTTATTTATTGTCGATAATTTCGTAATGTTTTTGGTTTATATCCTTTTTTTACTTTATGTTTTCTAGATTAGTTTCGATGAGAATAAAACTACTTTTAACACATTCTGCACAAATATTAATATAGGTCTATTGATTCAGTGGACAAAGCCAATACAAATTTTTTCGACCTTAGCATTTATTGTGTTAGCTATTTTTTCTGGTATTTACTTTTTCGGATCACATGAATTGTGTTGTGTTTTTTTATGGTAAGTTTTCTTTTATTGAGTCAATGATAAAGGATAGGGAATTTGGTTAAGTGTTTTTACTTTGGTGAAAGTTCGAAACATATTGTATAGTCGCCATGTAGTACGGGGGTGGTTTCTAAGAGGACCTACAGCTCTCCGGGTTATATTGGCGGTGGGAATTGACAGTAATGCGGTTTTCTTTTTGGGTTTTTTGCTGGGCCTGTTGTATAGCTGGTAATCTCTAGATAAATAATTTTCTGCTCGCTGTGAAAGTTTACTATAGTTCAACTGTGTTGAATCATATGACAGAAACTTTCTGATTTTGCTTCGTTTATAAATTAATTCGAAGGTCTTTGCTGTTTTGCTTGTCATGTTTTCCATAAGTACGCATACGATTTGCTCGTGTTGGCGAGGTTCGAATTTAGGCTCTTTAATGCACACTGACCACCAACCATAGGGAGAAACCACGACGGGCTGTACATCCGAGAACGTGCGGTGGAGGAAAAGTCGCGGCCCACACCACCGACAGCACAACGCCACCCCCCGGTTGTACGGGCTGTCGGAAGGGAGAAGGCGGACGGGACAGGCAATAGAGCGAGAGAAGGCGGAGAGTACGGGAGAAGGCAGACGGGATGTCGGATGGGACAGGCAACAGGGCGAGAGAAGGCGAAGAGCCAGCGGACGGGATAGGCAACAGGGCGAGAGAAGGCGGAGAGGCGCCATCACGAAGGCGGAGGGACGAAAAGACAGCGAGGGGGGCAACGACACGTCGTACGGGAGAAGGCGGCTGCGTTCCCGAGGGAGGACAGCGATGGCGTCGCGGCTACGAAACGAAGGCGGAGAGGACGGAGGGTGAGCGGGGGGTGGTAACGCCGCGCCGTACAGGCAAAAAAAATCAGAGCGGGGGGAGGGGGCGCCGCCGTACGGGAAGGCGGAGAGCGCGAAACGTGGGGAGGGCTCGAAGCCAATCGCCCTTGCATAAGCTTATATTGATAAATGATAAGTCCTGCAGCTTTGAAATTGGAACCTCAACTTTACTCTTTAGATGTCGTCTCCTTAACTTTTTCATATTTTATTTTATTTTATTTTATTTGAGCTATTGGTGAGGGGTCACTTCAAAATAGCCTAAAATAATTTTAATACATTTTTATGGCTAGTTGTACGAATTAACTATCAAATCGTGTAGAAAATTCAGCATGAGAATCAAATGTATAATTACTTTCAAACAGAATAGTCCTACATAGAACAATAAACGAGTTGATACGTATCATGGATTGGATGGATAGAGTGCGAATTTATTGAAAAGAGTATCAATGAGTTCTTATTGAGATAGTTTATTGAGTTGTATAATTAGCCTCAAAATTTTAAAGTTCCATTCCATTTTCTTATGCATGTGACAGCAGTGTATATTTCATTTCGGCGAAATTATAAGTTTGGCCTCATACTCTAAAGCACCGTGACACTTTGATTTTTAAACCTCAATTTATTATAATTTTTGACCTGAACTTTTCATATTACTGGAGTTAAGTTTCACTGTCTTATTTAATTAACTGAAAGCTGACGTGATAATTGTTACGACAAACGCACAAACGAAAACGAAAATGGCGAACACGAAATAAACAAAGCACAAACGGAAATAAAAGAGAACACACAGATTTACATAAAAAATTCTTTGCAAGAAAAAATCACGAGCAAGGGAGGAGAAAATTTCACTATCGAAAAGGGAATACAATGCTCGAGTACAACCAACCACGATCTCAAGCCTCTACGGGCTCGGACCTGTCGACCCGAGCCCTTCGCTACCCACCACAGACATTCATTTTTTCTTTATAATTTTATTTTCTAATTTGATCGCACCACGAAACCCGCACTCCCTGGCAAATGTCAGTGGTGGGCTACGGGCTCGGACTTATCGGCCCGAGCCCTCCGCTACCCACCACAGACATATATTTTTCCTTCACAATTTTATTTTTCAATTTGGTCGTATCGTGAAACTATCAGTGAGTCGAAATTCCGAACTAAAGTCGATTATCAATTTCGAGTCACATCTAAGGGCCCGTTTGGTTCGAGTTATTCTGGCAGGATTACAGGCAATCCAGCCAGAATAACTGTGTTTGGTTAATCCGCTATGTAATCTAGTCGTTAATGTAGCATTACAAATCGAGCAGGATTACATCGAAAATATTAACGGGAGGGGGGTCGTGTATCTTGCATTAATGAAACCCGTTAATACTACATATTACGTAAAATAACAATTTTACCTTCTAACAACCCCAAATCTAATTAACAACATTATTTTCATCTCTCTCTCCTTCCCCCTCTCTCTCGCACGCCTCTCTCTCTCTCTCACACACATGTCTCTCTCTCTCTCTGTCTTTCTCTCTCTCTCTCTATCTCGTCCCTTTATCTCTCTCGCATATTATATTTTTGTAAATTAATTTACTACTATAAATTATATTTTACTACTGCAAATTATATTTTTGTAAAAAAATAATATTCAAATGACCACAACAAGGGCAATTTTGAAAAAAACTATATTTTTATATCAGAATTACTAAATTTTATAAACTGAACCAAACGTATTAATGTTATAAACACTATAATCTAGTATTACATTACTGCATTAAACCAAACGCGCTAATGCAGCATCAATAGTAATCTCACGCCAAAATCCAAGATACTTGGATATGTCGAGATACTTTGTAATATTACATAACTCGAACCAAACGGACCCTAACAGTAATGATGCGGCATCTATTTATTACTACCTTATAAACTACAACATTTGTTACAACGCTACTGCCATATTAGCGACAGATCCTGTACCAGAACTTTAATACATTTCATTTTCAATTGGGTGAAGTGTAAAAAAAGCATTTTGACATTTTTGTTTCTCACGTAAAATGAGTAAAAGCGTTTTGGTGTATTAGCCTTTTGGTGTTTCCCACGGCTCGCCCCACGCCGGCGCCCGCCCGCGCCCCGCGCCTCCAGCCCTCGGCTCGCGTCCACGCCAGCGCCGGAGCAGCCCCTGCGCCAGCGCCGGCGCACGTGCCCAGCCCCGTGCCCGCTCGCGACTCCGCTGCCACGTGTTGCCCTCCTGTTGAAGTTATTGATGAATAATATATCTATATAGATGCTAGATTGAATATTCCATGTCATGAAACGTTCAATTTTGGAAAGTGAGTCCAACATGTAATTTCAAATAGTTTTTACGTCTCTCTCTCTCTCTCTCTCTCTCTCTCTCTCTCTCTGTTACCTGGTTTAAAGAAACCAGGTAACCTGGTTTTATTGAGGAGGGTTCCAGACGATCCGTCTGGAACCCTCCTCTAGAGGACCCTTCCTCCCGGTTTCGGGAGGAGGGCTCCTCTAGTCTAAGGTCCGGGTTCCGTTAAACGAAACCCAAAAACCAAGGCACCTGACTTAAAGAAACCAGGCAGACCGGGTCAGGTTAGTCAGGCACGGCACGGAACCCTCCCCGAGAGGACCCGGGCCGCGCCGGGTCCGGGAAAAGGGCTCCGCTAGTCTGGCATCAGCGTTCCGTTGAACGGAACCCGGACCCCATACGCCCGATCACGACCGGGCCGACCGTGCCAGGTGTAGCGCCGAGCATCGGCACGGCCCGGTGGCCGAGAGGAGCCGGGCCGGGCCGGGTCCGGGCAAAGCCCGGCACGGCACAGCCCGGCAACCCGGGGTCCATACGCCGGGTCATGCCGGGCTTCTCGGCCCGGCCGGGCCGTGCTGGGCCCACGATGTCACCAGCACGGCCCGGTGTCGGGCCGGGCGTCGACACGGCCCGGTGTCGGGCCGGGCGTCGGTACGGCCCTGCCCGCCCGGTGCCCGACGGGCCGGGTAAAATGTGGGGATGTATACGGGGGGAACATACAGTACAGGATGATATTCTTTATCTCTCTC
>NC_033640.1:8996412-9002797 GCF_001540865.1 Ananas comosus
TAAATAAAAATTATTTATTGTTTATATTTTTGTAGATTATATATATTTTTTTAAAAAAAAAATTAAAAAAGGGCCGGCCCGAAGCACGGCCCGGCCCGGCACGGCCCGTGCCCTCCGGGCCGTGCCGGGCCGAAGGGTAGGAGTTCGGGCCCGGCACGACCTGGCCCAGATTTGGTCACGAGCCGGGCCGGGCCAGGCCCTAGCGTGTTTCGGCTCGAAAAATGTGGGCCGGCACGGCCCACATTACACCCCTAGGCATATGCCTCAATTGACACGAAAATGAAAATTAAACTAAGACTCAGAAACTCTAGCATTACATAACCATGAATATGAGCTCCCATTCTACAACTGTTAACAACCAATCATTACATAAGCCTCCCCTAGGTCGATTACAGCTACCATCCATCACGTAAATTAGCACGAATTCCAAAGCAAAATGATTAGCACGAATTCCAAAGCAAAAGAATGGTGGAGAGCGCAACTTCAGTGGCGAGCTCTTCAACGAGATCTCGTTGAGATAATTTGGTGCCCGTCTGATCCACCCCGCGCCTGAATCTTAAATGTTTGGTTCTAATCTAAAAGTTTTAACCCCCGATCCTTAATACTGGATTAATCAGCAAATTTAAAAGATGTCCAGTAAGCTGGAATGAGGAGCTCCTCATCCAAGCTTTTTCCGCCGGTGTATGTGACCGTCTCAAGTTGTGGACGATCGCCCTCCAAGTTTCTGGTTCCCCAACCACTACCGCGCTAAACACCAATGGGGAGGCTCAATTTTACAGCAATATCCCGTTAAACTTGCTCGACGCAGAATCATCGACCGGACAAAGACTTCGAACGAGCCTAAATGGCTTGACTGATCGCTAACGGTAGCGGGTTGGAGCCGACGTAGCTAAGCTGAACTTGGTGGGGCAGGAGGTGATATTGGATCGAGAGCTCTTCGAAGATCTTCTTGAGCTCGAGGACGAGCTCCGATCGCCTGCCGTTCTTCTCGCTGATGTTTTGGAAGTTGATGGTGTGCTGAACATACAAAGCCATGTTCATCTTGTTCACATTCACAATGTCCTTCACCACTATGCTGTGGTTCGGCTGCCAATGGGTGGGCTTACTCTCGATATAACTGAGAGACCACACAGAACCCTATTAGTTGGCAAATGTACGAAAAATCAAATGGGGCCTAATCGCTTCCTAGTTCTTACTTGAAAGCGACAAACAAGGTGATTAAGATTTTGAGTTAAAAAACAAAGAATCAAATGAGGAACTCACGCTTTTATTTTGGATTTCAGAGTCGCAATGCTTTCCACAGAAGTCGAAATGTCGACGGCGAATCCAACGGAATCGCCCATATTCGGGCTCCGGTAGAAGTTGCTGATTGGTTTCGTCGACAAGACAGCATTCGGATAATATATCTTCTCGTTGTCGTATCTCAGAAAAACGGTCGTTAGAATGTTCATTTCTTCCACAGTCATCTGTCGATTTAAATAAGTTCATAGAAATATTAGATCATAGAACACTTTTTCCTTATATATATATATATATATATAGTCCGGCTATGCTGCTTGTAAAAGCACCAAGCATTTGGTGCTTGTAAATTTTTTACCGTTAGATGTACTCTTTGATCATTTCCACTCGTTAGATCATACTATTCAATATATATATATATATATATAGTCCGGCTATGCTGCTTGTAAAAGCACCAAGCATTTGGTGCTTGTAAATTTTTTACCGTTAGATGTACTCTTTGATCATTTCCACTCGTTAGATCATACTATTCAATATATATATATATATATATAGAAAAAAAAAATGCCATCATATATGATTGTTTTTGATACTAACTTCACTTTTACGGAGTATATACTGCAATAGGACGTTTCAGGGCGATGGATATACATATATATGATATTGCAGCAGAGACATATACGTAAGGTGCAAAAGTTGTAATAAAGTCAAAATATTTACCTGTACTCCATCGACGACGCAACGATCGCCGACATCGAAAGGGTGCATAATGAAGACGAAAATGATGGCTTCAAATGTAGTCTTGCATGTGTTTCCGAACATGAAAACAACCACCAAAAGCTGGGACGAAATGACGACGATAACGCAATGCCCATCATAAGAAGCATAACAATTATAATCACAATAACAACAATGATGGTCGTTAGCTTGTGCAGTTGTCGGACTGCGGTTTTAGTATCGTTTAGGGAATGTGCAAGGGACTTCCGATCGAGGTAGGCCTTCACCTGGAAACATGGTCACAAAAATTAAGCTATTTACTCACAGCAAGCAAAAGAGCATGTCCTTGAGGCAACTTTGAGGTTCTATTAGAATTTGGCATCCCTTTACCTAATTTCTGACTTCATTAATTTGTCAGACATATTTGAACCAAATTATCTTAATAGTTTTCAACTAAATGACAAAAGAGAGAAAGAAATCAAAGGAAAATACGATGCTGCAGCGGCAACAACAAGGAACTATCTAATAGAATTTGAAGTTTACAGAATTTACCACCCAGTTCTTCAATGCTGACTTCTTGATCTTTCTTGTCTCAGCAGCTCCTTCAAACATCGGGAGCACGGATTCCACTTCCTCCTTGCTCAAAAATCTCATAAGATCCTCTTCATCTATGTACCTAACTACCCACGAAGAAGAGGAAACACATCAGGAGAGATCAAAAAAAAAAAAGGCAAAGAGATATAAAGAAGAAGGCAATTGGATTTTAAGATCCATCACTTGTGATCAGGCTTGGCGACATTTTTAAAAATCCGGTAAGCCGCGGCCTTCGCTTCCCACTCACTATTAATCTCCCTATCCTTCTGTTCCCAGCCTTCCTCGTCGAAGTTTTCGATTGTGTTCGAGATTGTAGTGAGCCCTGTTAAGTATAAATTATCATAAGACCATAAGCAGGATGTCCTATGTTCAAGCACTTAATTCAATTCAGAATTCACATCTTGGGCCAGCAGGAAGTCTCGAACGCAGGCATAAGGGGAGCAGTTAATATAAATTATCAAGAATAACATTCTCAAACAACTTGAGCATTTGCGGAAGTTCGTTCTTTCACGACCTGAAGTCCTGATCACATTTATTAGTCCCTTCATTGTCCAAGCCGAGACCTTCTCCTGATCCATCTTATGAAGCTTCCCGACATCAATCACCGCTTGTTCTTCCCCTCCTTTAGCCTTCCCCTTCCCGGTGCTCCGAAAGCTTAACTGCCCTGTGCTCTTCTCTCTCCCTACCTTCTCCGCCATCTCCATCAACGGCAGCCCGGAGAGCGCCTGCAACACGTACTGATGGAAAATTGACTCTTGGATCCGATCGAAAAACTTGGTCATGTGGAAAGAAGAAGCTAATATCTTCATGCCGAGGGTTTTCGCGAGCAATATTACCTATCGAATATAAAACATTAGTCATCATTCTCTGCCGGCTTAAACTTTAACAAAAACTTGAAATTCAGAAAATATCATAGCAAGAAGCCCTAAGCTCAAATCTTCTATTAGAAGTCTTAAGCATAGAAATGAGGAGGAATATTAAATAAGGGTAAATTACACTTTTGGTCCTCAAACTGTATGGAGCGTGATACTTTGGTCCTCAGACTCTAATTTGATGTAAAAATATTGTGATTGATGATGCGATAAAAGTTAAAGATGTTATATCAATTATGCATCAATATTTTGCCAATATTCAGCTAACTAAATTGGACTGTAGAAATTGATTGCAATAATTCAAAAGTTCATGTAAAAAATTACAACAAATTAAAGATTAAGGACCAAAGTATCACTCACCCCATAATTTGAGGACCAAAAGTGTAATTTATCCTATTAAATATTAAAGAGAAAAATGTGTAGACCTTACCGAAACTTGATTAAAACATTTTGATTTTACTACCCTACCTTATAATATTTTTAAAAATTCGAAAGTTTTAATCGTACTACCTAATATACGCAGTATTAATGACATTTTGATGGAATATTCTATAGCCAAACGGAATATTCTGTCAAAAATNTTGAGTTGGTACGAACCGACTCCAAGGACTTCTTCCTTCGTGCCATTCCCAAGGGTGACGAATTGTGTGCCAGACGGTACTCAATGGTAATCTACGAACCCCACTCGGTCACGAACTACGTGTTTGTTTGCTCCTGTATCCACAATCCAATCGGGAAGAGAATGAGCTACTAAAGCATGAGAGCAAACAAAACAGTGTGAGTTGAGTGGTCGGGTTACCTTTTTCGGCTCAGGACAATCCCGAACGAAATGACCCTTCTTCTTGCAATTGTAACATTTTAGCTTTGTAGCATCCTTATTGCCAGCACGTTTGCCTCTGTGGCGCTTTCCAACTCCATCCTGAGGAGCTTGATTCCATTTCTTCTGCGCTCCATTGTTGTGACGCTTTTTGCGCTTGGGTACAATCCCACTGCGTTTCTCGGAGCGTGCAACAAGAGCGACAGAACGGTTCACTTCCAAGCGCTCTGCCTCGAGCTCAAGATGGCGCGAGATGTCATTAAACGTTTTAATGTTCTCGCTGTGCGTCATCAGGAGCTTCATCTGGGACCATTCAGGATCAGGCAGTGAACGAATCACCGCTAGAACTTGTTGCTCATCAGTGAGCTCATTTCCAGCAGTCTTAAGGTCCCGAATCATGGCGCTCATCACACGAAGGTGCTCAGCCATTGAATGCTTCGGGTCTTTAATGTACTGTAGAAACTTAAGATTTAGGGCACGTAGCCTTGTAGATGAAGTTTGACCAAATGTAATCTTCAAATTGTCCCACATATCCTTGGCAGTTTCAAAGATCTCAAACTGTCCAATGAGGTCGTCTTGCATGGCACTCAACATAGTGTACCGAGCAGTTCGATCCTCCTTGATCCATTTGTTATAGATCTCCTTTTCATGCTCAGAAGCTGTGCCTTCGGCAGGCAAGACTCTTTTGACAGATAGAGTTTCAAGAACCCCTTGTTCATTAAGCAGGTATTGCATTTTCCTGTGCCAAATATCATAATTCTTTCCATCTAGCTTATCACCCCTGGTGAGATCAGCTATGATGTTCTTGGAAGTCATTTCACTACATTCAAAATTAGGTTTGGACATTAGGCACATATTCCCAAAAAAATTAACAAGATTGAAACTTTATCCTCGACACAACGGGATCGAAAACTTCGCTATGCTCGTAATCATCACCCAGTATCGATTCAAAATATTACAATCTTAATAATTTTTTCTACTAATTTTGAAACTTATTCAAAATTGAAACTGATCCATTTTGAAAGAACACATTCTTTAAAAATTTTATACATGAAGAACAAATCACATGATGTCATCACACAGATAAAAAAAATAAGTACATATGCCAAAATTTAATTTGAAAAACGTCGACGCTGCGCAAAACACATTCCTTTACATGGCCTTAATTATTACATCACCTTTTTCATAATTAAAACCTACTACATCACTACAAGATGTACATCAGAAAATAAATATTCTACAGGAATGCTGCACACGTCGAACCCGTCTTTCCAAAATTAAATTTTGTTAAAAAATCACCGAATAACATAAGTACTTATATGCCAATAAAATATCATGCTACATAAGCAAAAAAACACCCACATAGGATAAACAACACATGCATATTCTAAAAAAAGGCATAATAAGTATCCAAAAATATTACGCAGGAAATATATTTATCAAATATCATGCAGGAAATAAAAATATCCACACAGGATTTTTATTATTATTATTATTATTATTAATTTTTTTTTTGAACTGCGTGCAGCGAGCTAGGCCGGCTACAGAGCCTGCTCGGGCTCACGCAGGCCCGCCGCACAGGGCCGAGCCCAGCACAGGACTCGTGTGCCCACAGCGGCCGGGCCCGCACGGTACGCGCGGGGCGGCCCGTGCCCGCAGCAGGCTGAGGCCTGCGCGGTGCGCTCGGGTGCAGCCCGTGCCCGCAGCTGGCCGGGCCTGCGCGGAGCGCATGCGTGCGAGCCCGCACCCACAGCGGGCCAGGCCCGAGCTCGCCGGTGCGGACGTTGCGCTCACCTCCGCGCAGCAGGCCGGCCCGCAGCCCGGGTGGGTTGCGCTCCGCGCAGCAGCGGCAGCCCGCCGGGCCGTTGGCCCGCGGCCGAGCAGGCCGGCCCGCTGGAGCCACTGGATAAGCCCCCTCCCGCCAGCAGCCGGCGCGGCGGAGCGTGGGTGGCTTCTGGTGGACCTGCAGCATGCAGAGCCTGCGTGGTCGGGCCTCAGTCGTGCTTGGCAGCCGGGCGCAGGTGCAAAGTACCGGTCGCCCCCACAGCAGGCAGCTCATCCGCTCGCCAGTAAAAATTGCACGTAAAAACAACATATGTAAAAAAAAGTTCACATTACCTGTATTTGATCAGAAAAAATACTTTCT
>NC_033640.1:9003663-9157253 GCF_001540865.1 Ananas comosus
CGTCACCATCAAGCACCATTTCCAAATCTCCAAGCCCCAGATCACGGATCCCTGGAGCTTGCGCACGGTTAAGCTCGCGATGAGGCACCCCATGGCGAGGATCAGGATCGCCCACTCGACCAGAGCCCCGAGTCTCCACCGCCGACGCCGATTCGCCTTCGCGTTGATATGCTGCTCCTTCTTGTAGATCTCCTCGTCGTCCTCTTCCTCGTCGTCCGCGTCGAGGAACGGCGTTTTGGGGGTGCCCAGGGGTGCCCTAGGGTTTGGGGAGGTCGAGCTCGGGGTCGGGGCCGCCGCCGCCGCGGAGGAGTGTGGAGGGTGCTCGACGAAGCGGGATTTGGGCTTGGAGATGGATCTGCGGCGGATTACGGTTTCGGGATTGGGGGGTCGTGGGGGCTTTCTAGGGCTCGGCGCCTTGGCGATCTCCGGGGAGGGGTTTCCGACGCGCGGGGGCAATGATTTCGGCGCCGAATCCTCGAAACCTTCGACATTCGCAGAAGAAGTCGGCGCCGACTTTGCTGCTGCTGCTGCTGCTGCGCCGGTTTGGATTACGACGACGACTTCGCCTTGCTTTCGCTCAATGCTCCTCTCTTTGTGAGTATCATCATCGTCCATGGCCAATGAAAAAAAAAAAAAAAAAAAAAAAAAAAAAAAAAAAAAAAAAAAGTCCTTGAGAAGCGCTTCTGAGTGAAGCAGTAGTAGTCGATTTTTTAGTGAAGTGCTTCTACATTTTGATGATCAGCTCCTTTTTTGGGTTCTTCCAAATACTGCGTGGGAGTGCGAGAGAAAAACAAAAAAAAGAAAAGAAAAAAAGTAGCCGTTAAGGAATTTAAAAAATGGATATTTTCTTTTTAAGAATACGCACGAAATCGGAGAAAGGAGTAAGCGATAGATCGTGAACAATGCTGGTTGTACCAGGTCAAAAACGTATCGTTTGTGATTCTGCCACGTGTCAAAATACGTGGTTTGGTAGGAGGAAAATGGTGGTTGGTGTTCGTGAGAGAACAGGAAAAGTTATCTACGGTAAGTGGGGGGAGGTACGGAGTTCGATGATGTTGACTAGCGCTACCTCGGGAGACGAGAAAAACTCGGAGGTGCAACCTCCTCCGTTGATCTCAGCCATCGATCTCTGCGTTGGATGCATCTTAGCCGTTCGATATATACAAAAACTAACATTGCAAAAAAATTTAGTTGAGTTGTGGTAATGGTGTCCAACCTTTATCCAATTTTTATTCTCGTCCCTTTTTTTTTTTTTTTAATCTTCCATTTAATTTTTTTAAAAATAATATACTACTCATTTTGATTATTTTTTTAAAATATAAATTAGAAGCTATCAAGTATTTTGCCACTTATGTTCGTAATGGTCGATAATTATTTTTGAATAAGATTCTTAATCTTCGTAGGATTGGTTACTCTATCAATTTTTTAGCTTCTCTTCTATGACTTAAATAGAGCTTTATTAGAATTAATGTGGTTTATTTTATTGAAGTTAACAGAAATTGAGACGATTGAGACTTGATTACGAAAATAAAAGAAAAAAAAGAAAAGAAATATCAAAAAATATATATAATATGCCAAATTAAAAATAATAATAATAAGAAAAAATTTTAAATACCTCCCTTATGGTTTCATTTTTTCTCACTTTAGTATCTTGTGGTTTAAAGCGTATCAAGTTAGTACCCTGAGGTTTCGCACTTTCTCACTTTAATACCTTGTGGTTTAAGGTATATCAAGCTAGTACCATGTGGTTTCACACTTTCTCACTTTAGTACCCTGTGGTTTAATATTTTATTAAGAAAAAAATAAAACCACAGGGTACTAACTTGATACAAAAATAAAACAACAGAGTACTAATTTAATACAAAAATAAAACTATAGAGTACTAACTTGATACACTTTAAACCATAGGGTACTAAAGTGAGAAAGTGCGAAACCACAGGGTACTAACTTGATACAGTTTAAACCACATGGTACTAAAATGAAAAAGTACGAACCACATGAAAATTTTTTAAAGTTTTCTCTAATAATAATAACAAAGGATAAAAGATAAATGTTGGGATACTGATACAGCGAATTAAGCTAGAATACTTTTAGAAGCACCAACTCTTTGGTGCTTTTAGGTTTTAGCCCTTGGATCTACTCCTTTATTATTAGTAGCATTTGGATCAAACACTATTTTACCTACCATTACTTATCATCATCATCTTAACTCTACATCTTTCTATCTAATGGCTAAAAATTCAAAAACACTATTTTTTTGATGCTTCTGAGAGTATTCTAGCTCAACTCCTGATACGGCAACCTTTTTTCGTTTGCCCAACACTCTTTAGGATAAAGAAATGCTGCTTGTACACCTTTGGAGCAGGTGACCTTATATTTTGGTCATCCAAAAACTTTTTTTATAGTTTCTACTAAAAAGTCAAAAAAGTTGTGTAAATATTTATGAACCCTAGAAGGACGGAGGTACAAAATTTATACCTACGTACGTAGACACGTACAAGCAGCGTTTTTTTTTTCAAAAAAGTGACTATACTTTGTACTTTGTACTGATAATAAAAGTGATAATACGTAAAACGGTCCGTTTCGTATTTTTTCGAAAAGTTCGAAAAAAAACGCGATTTCTTTCTCAAAAAAACTTGTTCGCGAATTATTCGCGATTCGCAAATGATTCGACCAAAAAAACGGCGCTCGCGATCTCGGATTCGCGGCCGAGGCTCGCGTCGTCGCCGCGCTCGTGGTCGCGGATTCGCGGCAGACGGTCGCGTTGTCGCCCCTCTCATCGCCGAACTCGTCCGGGTCATCCTCCTCCTTCTCCGCCGCCCTGGCCGGCACCCGGAGCAAGAGCCGCGGCGGCAGATACCCTCTCGCTCGAGGCCGTCCGCAGAAAAGGAGAAAAGGAACAGTAAAAAAAAAATCGGAGCTTTTCGAGGCAAACTTGTGCGCAGTCCACGAGGCCACTTTGTGGCCTCGTGGACCGCATGAGAGGGAGGTCCACGGTGGACCTCCCTCCCATTAATCATTATATATATATATATAGAGAGAGAGAGAGAGAGAGAGAGTGTGAGGCTATTATGCTTCTGGAAGCACAGAGCCTTCCGTGCTTCCAGGTCTTTTTCAGATGTTGCGATTTTCGAATCGTCGATCTGCTCCGTTAAACTTGATCTAGAGTATTTGAAGTACTTAGAAAATAAATTTTATAATTTTTCGATATCATTTGCCTAGTGATCGAAGGGACTCAAAATTAATAATTTTAATGGCCGTGGTGAGCCGTTTGCAAATTTAACGGTATAGAAATATCCAAATCATGTGAAATTTTGGTAAAAAATTTTTTATACTATATAAAACAAGATTAATATTTTTGATCTAAAATTTTAATGTCATATTATCATATTTTGTAAGATTTTTATTTTCAGCTGTTGATTTTGAGCCACTTCGATCACTAGACAAATGATTTCAAAAAATCACAAAATTTATTTTCTAGATACTTAAAATACTCTAGATCAAGTCTAACAGAGCTGATTGTTGATTCGAAAGTCCCAACATCGAAAACGACTTGGAAGCACGGAGCGCTCCGTGATTCCAGAAGCATACTAGACGCGCTCTATATATATATATATAATTAGGCTACTATACTATAAATAGTACTAAGTTATTGATGCTATTAGATTTTTGGCTCTTGGATGAAGGAATGTATGATTAAGATGATAGTGGTTCTCTAGAATTGCGTGGGTAGTTGGTTAAATAGTATGATATAATGTATAAAAATGGTCAAAGGGGTAGATCTAATGGCAGAAAATTTGATAGCACCAAGCGCTTGGGGCTATTGATAGCATACAATCGGACTCTCTCTCTCTCTCTCTCTCTCTCTCTCTCTCTCTCTCTCTCTCTCTATATATATATATATATATATATATATATATATATATATATATATATTGTTTCATTGACGAAATAGCATTGGAGTGATCAAAAGCCAAGTATAGTATCACAATTACCCCAGTATAAGTTAACAGACTAGTCATAACACTGAATAAATACTCACTGTTAATAACAAATGAGTTTTCCAAAATTATCTTGCATCTAGAACCTATAATCTATTAATTGTTGCATATTTTTTTACAGCGAAAAAGTAAAACTGCATATCAATAAGAACTTAACCCATAAAAGACCTAGATGAATCTAAAAGTAAACAAATTACGAATATAAGTTCTGAGAGGGAGTGAGGAAGAGCAGTGAGATAGTGCTTTTGACCATCCACTGTGATCCCTGTTGGGTGGTGATATGCACTACAACTAATGTGCCATTGTTGGAGAACAAAAAAAAAAATAGTACTGTAGAAGAAAAAAAGGCTAAATTATGAAACCCCCCTTATAAATACCTGCTATTTCACTTTCCTTCTCTAACTTTTTAAAACCTGCATTTTACCCCCTCAACATTTCAAATTATTGCATTTAGCCACCCTCCGTCAGGGTTCCATCACTATTTCATTCATTTCTTATAATTTATACCAAAAATAACTTTCAAAATGAAAAAAATATATTAAAAAATTATTATTTTTTTCTTATAGAAGAAGTAAGGGCAATTTAATCATTTTGCCCTCTCCATTAACGTCATATCCCCTGAAAATATTTCTTAGATTTTAAGGGGGCAAAATGTAAGTTTTTAAAAGTTAGGAAGGAAAAGTAAAAAAGTGTGTATTTTATAGGCTATAATTTAGCCAAGATAAAAAAAAGCCTCGGGCTAAGTAACTGCCTAAAGACCGTGAGTCTAGTGGCTTATCTAATTTAGTGGGTCTGAGTCTATACCGCGTCCGCCTTGAGTCTAAGACACATCTATGGTGCTTACCAGTGTAAACTTGAAAGAAATAAGATGGTTGTGGATACAGATGCAGCCCTTTATTTGGCATGCCCTATTTTCCTAATTCTTATCTTTTTTGTTTGAACAGATTGTGATAAAGGTATGAAATAGAAAGATTAAAAAGGCTTCAAGGCGTGTAGCAATGCCACTTTCCTTAAGGCTTAATCCGTCCCCACCGTTCTAACAATTTGGTGTGCACCGGGTCAACGAACAACCTCCCAGGATACAATGAAGCGNTTATAATTATTTATTAATATTTCTAAATACATAACTCTTATATATTATTAATATATATTTATTATAACTTTGAATATATTTAATTTATATAAAAAAAGCATAAAAATAATATATATAGTATATTAGTTATTATATATTTATTATATAGCCGAATTTTTGATTCCGTATTTTTAATTGGTAAACGTATAATATCCGTATAAATTACGTATCCGAACAATTACCAAATCCGTTTTTTGGCTATATTTTTCAACGAATTTAAAAGTTAAAAGACGAATTTTATCCGAATTATACCCGTCCGAATTTTTGCCGAATCCGAATTAACTAGCTATGGATAAGATACAATGAGTTTGTCAGATTGAATAAATTAAAATAGATTAAACTTTTAAGAGGATATTTTACTTATTATTTATCAAAAATCTCTCCTAGATAATATGATATCATAGTCGGCTCTAAATTTTTACAAATCTGCGGTGGTGCGTTTGATCTCCATCTCTGTCATTAGTTTAATTAGTTATATTTTTTTTGTCATATTATTATAATAGATTAAATTTCTATTTCTTACCTCGTCACTCATTCACTCACCTATCTTTTTTTTTTTCTTTTTTTTTTCTTTTTTTTTTTAAGAGAGATAAGCAACATGCTATCTGTTTCGTTTATTTTATTTAGAAATAAACTTAGCTGGAAATATGAATCAACTAGGATTCCAACTTGGGTCTCGGATACTAACCACCAAGCCCTTTACCACTTACTCTAGAGACGGTCGGTCTCAATCACTCATCTATCCTATTATTTGTGCACACGAAGGAGAGTTCTAAGATTATTTCTTACTAATTTTTTTATGGGAAAACTTCAAAAACCCTCCTAGTGGTTTCGTAGTTTCTCACTTTGCCCCCCTGTGGTTTAAAGTGTATCAATTTGCCCCCCTGTGGTTTCATTTTTATTTTTTCGGTAGTTTTTTCGTTAATATTTCATTAAATTATATACAAAAAACTTCAGATACTCATCTAGATTTATCAAATATTCACTTTAGTACCCTTTAATTTTAACTTTATCACTGATTTAAGAAAAAAAAAATAATAAAATTGATAAGAAAAAGAGAAAAAAGAAACCACATGGAGGCAAATTGATACATTTTAAACCACAGGGGGGTAAAGTGAGAAACTACGAAACCACAGGGAGGGTTTTTGAAGTTTTCCCTTTTTTTAATTGTATCAACCTTTAAATACTATGCAATAATAATAAATAGAAGTTGATAACACAATTGGGGCCATTTTTTATTTGGGCCAAATTTATAATTGGGCCGGTCCGGTTTAGGCTGAAACATCTGTAAATTGGGCCCTGAATCAAGGCCCAAATCCATGTACTGATCAAGCAGATTGATGGGAAATGAAAACTCCTTGGAATATATTGATTTTATTAATACATGACCTAGAAATATCACCATTGCTTAGCACAATTGGTTTGGATGTAAAAATATAAACGGGACGAATCTGGGAGCAGGAGATCTGACCTGTCTCCCGCCCTACCCCCACACCAAATCCGCCCCGCCTCCAAACCCCCCCTAAGCATCCCATCCCGCCTTCGTGATGTGGTAAAAGATATGTCCTATAAGCTGCCTCGTCTAAAAATCCACCTTATCAACAAAATTTTTATATTTTTATTTAAACTTAAATTAAATATAATTAATGTTTTATTATTTTAATTAAAATAAAAAATTGAAATTATAAAAGTATCATAAAAGCAACTATTTATTTGCGAAAGAACTAAACTTATAAAACTCAAATAATATTTTAAAAAATAAAAAAATTATAATTTAAATATCTACTCAGGTCGGATTCGGAGCGGAGCTTGACAGGGCGGACTTGGAGCGAATCCATTTTTTTTCACTATGTCCCGCTCTGTATCCGGTTAAAAAAAAAGAAAAAGAAAAAAAAAAGATTATGCTTGCCTCGAATTCGTTTATTGGTCTCTATTTGCTGCCCCATTTGGGACAGATCAGAACGGGAGCTCCGCGAACCCAAACCCGTTTGCATCCCTATATAGGCTTGCTCAAATAAAAGTAATGATAAGTCCTGCAGCTTTGAAATTGGAACCTCAACATTACTCTTTAGATGTCATCTCCTTAACTTTTTCTTATTTATTTTATTTTATTTTATCTGAGATATTGGTGAGGGGTCACTTCAAAATAGCCTAAAATGATTTTAATACATTTTTATGGCTAGTTGTACAAATTAACTATCAAATCATGTAGAAAATTCAGTATGAGAATCAAATGTATAATTAGTCTCAAACAGAATAGTCCTACATAGAACAATAAACGAGTTGATACGTATCATGGATTGGATGGATAGAGTGCGACTTTGTTGAAAAGAGTATCAATGAGTTCTTATTGAGATAGTTTATTGAGTTGTATAATTAATCTCAAAATTTTAAAGTTCCATTCCATTTTCTTATGCATGTCACAGCAGTGTATATTGTATATTTCATTTCGACGAAATTATAAGTTTGGCCTCATACTCTAAAGCACCGTGACACTTTGATTTTCAAGCCTTAATTTATTATAATTTTAGACCTGAACTTTCCATATTACTGGAATTAAGTTTTACTGTCTTATTTAATTAACTGAAAGCTGACGTGATAACTGTTACGATAAACGCACAAACGAAAACGAAAATGACGAACACGAAATAAATAAAGCACAAACGGAAATAAACGAGAACACACATATTTACGTAAAAAATTCTTTGCAGGAAAAAATCACGAGCAAGGGAGGACAAAACTTCACTATCGAAAAGAGAATACAATGTTCGAGTACAACCAACCACAATCTCACGTCTCTACGGGCTCTGGCCTATCGGCCCGAGCCCTTCGCTACCTACCACAGACATTCATTTTTTCCTCACAATTTTATTTTCTAATTTGATCGCACCACGAAACCCGCACCCCCTGGCGAATGTTAGTAGTGGGCTACAGGCTCGGACCTGTCAGTCCGAGTCCTCTGCTACCCGCCACAGACATTTTTTTTTTCTTCTCAATTTTATTTTTTAATTTGGTCGCACCGCGAAACTGTCGGCGAGTCGAAATTCCAAACTAAAGTCGATTATCAATTTCGAGTTACATCTAACAGTAATGATGTGGCTTCTATTTATTACTACTCTATAGACTACAACATTTGTTACAACGTTACTGCCATATCAGCGACAGATCCTGTACCAGAACTTCTACATTTCATTTTCAATTGGGTGAAGTGTGAAAAAAGCATTTTTGACATTTTTGTTTCTCACGTAAAATGAGTAAAAGCCTTTTGGTGTATTAGGTGAACCGACATTGGCATAACAAACGAGTTAGACACCGACTTGGTTAATTAGTCTTCTATATACATTAGCTTCCATTGCCATTAAATGCCAAGTAGAATTAATTATTGTTTTCTTCTTTTTCTTTTGTTTGAAGTTTGGTTATGGAATAAACAACAAAGCAGAGTTATCAATGGCTTTTAATTTACAGTATCTTAGGTTTTGGAAAACAACTAATAACATTGCATCATCCATGACTCAGTAGAAGAGACATAAGAGTCAATGCCTTAACCTAGTAGTTTAATATTTGTACATGGTTTGGAGTTTAAGGAAACCAATGTTCTCTTAAGATTAGGTATGGTCTTATAAATTACTATGCTAGATTGAATATTCCATGTCATGGAACGGTCAATTTCGAAAAGTGAGTACAACATGTAATTTCAAATAGTTTTTACGCCTTTCTCTCTCTCTCTCTCTACCTATTTCTTATAGTAGGACATGACATACAAGGGGGGCATATGCCTCAATTGACACGAAAACGAAAATTACACTCAGAAACTCTAACTCCAGACAAGATTTTAATCTTATGAGTTACTAGAACGTGATTTTCCAACTCTACAAAGTTTCATTTGATTTGGAAACTTCTGTTTGGAACGGTCAATTTTGGAAAGTGAGTATAACATGTAATTTGAAATAGTTTTTACGTCTTTCTCTCTCTCTCTCTCTACCAATTTCTTATAGTCGGACATGACATACAAGGGGCATATGCCTCAATTGACACGAAAATGAAAATTAAACTAAAACTCAGAAACTCTAGCGCCAGATAAGATTTTAATCTTATGAGTCACTAGAACGTGATTCTCCGACTCTATGAAGTTTCGTTTGATTTGAAAACTTCCGCTTGGAATAGTCAATTTTGAAAAGTGAGTTCAACATGTAATTTGAAATGGTTTTTACATCTCTCTCTCTCTCTCTCTCTCTCTCTCTCTCTCTCTCTATGTACCTACTTCTTATAGTAGAACATGGCCTATGTTGATGTGTTTTCAACTCAATTGATACAAAACGAAAATTAAACCGAAACTCAGAAACTCTAGCGCCAGATAAGATTTTAATCTTATGAGTTACTAGGACATGATTCTCCGATTCTACGAAGTTTCGTTCGATTTGAAAACTTCTGTGTGGAATGGTCAATTTTGGAAAGTGAGTTCAACATGTAATTTGAAATGATTTTTACATCTTTCTCTCTCTACCTACTTATACTAGGACATGGCCTATGTTTATCTGTTTGCAAGGGGCATATGCCTCAATTGACATGAAAACGAAAATTAAACTGAGACTCAGAAACTCTAGCGCCAGATAAGATTGTAATCTTATGAGTCACTAGAACGTGATTTCCGACTCTACGAAGTTTCGTTTGATTTGGAAACTTCTGCTTTGAATGGTCAATTTTGAAAAGTGAGTTCAACATATAATTTGAAATGGTTTTTACATCTCTCTCTCTCTCTCTCTCTCTACTTCTTATAGTAGGACATGGCCTATGTTTATGTGTTTGCAACTCAATTGACACGAAAACGACAATTAAATCGAGACTCAGAAACTCTAGCGCCAGATAAGATTTTAACCTTATGAGTCACTAGAACGCGATTCTCCGACTCTACGAAGTTTCGTTTGATTTGGAATCTTCTGCTTTCGCTATTGGAGATCACAGCTGTTACAAAAATGACTTGTCTGTTTCCACTTCTATATTATGAATGACCAATTTCAAAGAGTGAGAACAATATGAAGTTGAAATGTCATATCTCTCTCTCTCTACCTAATTCTTGTTCTTGTACTATGACTGGATCTGGTGTGTTTGAAAGGGACGTAGGTCCCAATTGACCTTGCTAGTTACTTGTCAAAGAAAATCAAAATCAAACTTCAACCGGCTTATCGCAGAAACCTAGTATCTTTACATTTTAGTTGAGTCTACTTTTAAAAATAAAAAAAAGAACAAAATAAGGTTTCAAATCAAACCCAAAATCGAAGGTCCTAATAAGATTTAAAGTTCGGGAGTAAAATTATGATCTCNATATATATATATATATATATATATGTTAGGGTTACTATACTCTTATGTGTATAGACCCCCTTTATACTCATAAGTTGTTTATAATGATGGAGCTTCCGAATCGACGATCTACTCCATTAAATATGATCTAGAGTATTTGAAACTTTTAGAAAATAAATTTCGTAATTTTTCGAAATCATAATAAAGTTCATCAAGCGGGTATAAAATGAACGGTCAAAATCGAACGACGTCTTAAAAATGAATGATCGGATTCTTCAATTTAAGATCGGAGTTATTGATATTTATTTATATAGTGAATAAAATTTTCTATCAAAGATTCAACCAATTTCGATTCATTTACACCGTTAAACTAGCAATATTCCATACCGAATGTTAAAAATTATTAATTTTGTGACATTTTGATCGTAAGGTAAATGATGTCGAAAAATTATAAAATTTGATTTCTAGATGTTTTAAATGCTCTAGATAATGTTTAACGGTATGGATCGTCGATTCGGAAGCTCTATCATCGAAAACAACTTATAAGATCGTACTCATAAAAGTACAGTAGCCAGACTCTCTCTCTCTCTATATATATATATATTGATCTGATATACTCTTATCTGATTTAAAACTTTTGCTTATACTGCAGTAGAAAGCTATTCTAGATGCTTGTACCAACTCTCAAATGGACTTCTACAACTGCTTGTGAATCAAGGTATTAAGTCCAATACTGGAATATGTAAACATAGAAACTCTTTCTAAAGTTTAATATTGATGTCCCTCTTGTAGTCTTTTCAGGAAGCTTCTGCTTCTCTTCTCAATGCAACTTTTTTTTGGTGGTTGCATAACAACTCTCTCTCTCTCTCTCTCTCTCTCATCCATTGCACTTCTTTTTTTTTTTTATTTTTTTATTTTGAGGGGACTTGTTTCATCTCTCATTGAGATGCATTGCATCTGGGTGAATATAAAGTGGATAGAGAAATTAACCATGTTCAAGAATGCAGTCCAAAAAACAACCCTACCAGGCCACCACCAACATATTCTCTCTCTGCAAGAATTAATTATTGCCTGAACCGGGTCCTCCACGTCAGCTGTAGCCTACTTAAGTCATATGCACTTCATTCCATCGGTTCCTTAAATTGGTGCTGTCATTGAGTGAGATTTAGTGCATGTTTGGCTCTGCAATGAAATATAATACTGTTTAATCGTAGAATCAAAGTATCAAATTAGAGTTGTGTTTTTTTGGATTCGGAATCTTATTGCTTTTTTTCCGTTGCAATAAAAATTTTAAAATTTTCTCATTATCAAACGTTTTGATCAATACTATTATAACTAAAAGTAACAGTAGAAGCAGAATTAGTTTCAAACAGTCTCTTAGCTTTTTTTCAAATCTAAAAGTTATTACCTTTAAAAATAGTATACAGATTAAACGGCGAAAACTGATGATGACATTAAACCATATTAGACTAACCGAAAGCATAATGGTATACACATTGGTCTATCCGCAGCTGACATGGTGGACTAGGTCTAGCGAATAATTTCTCATCTAAAACAGCTCTCAATGCTTAGTCCATGTTCTAGAGTATTCTCTGAACTTTTGGACGCATTTTTTCCGGGCCAAGTCAATTACTAAGATCTCAAGCCACCTAAAAACAAATTAATCAAAGGAAAAGAAACTTGCATAATATGATCTACATACATGTATTTGGACTTTTTGGTCATGCATATCAAAGGAACCTTTTTGTACTTTGAATAGTGTCGTATTAAAGTGTAACTGTCTCCAATAGGGGGACCAAGTTTTAGGGTTCTCATATCCGACTACATTTATTAATTTCATGAATGATAGGGATGCAAACAGAGCAGATTTGGGGGGAGGGGGAGGGGGGGGGACGAGTCCCGCATCTTCTGCCTTACTTTTCGTCGAGTCAAGGCAAGTTTGGGGCGAGTTAATTTTTATGCTGTTTGTAGCCTTCACTTACTATACCATTCAGAGCGAATCGGAGCGGGGGTGAATTTTTAACATATTAGGACGAATCAAAAACAAAAAGAAGGAATTTTCGACCTTTCACTCTATTTTCTTGGTACATGTTTTTTTATTTATATGTTGGTTCTCTCATTTGCGGCCTATTTGGGTCGCATAGAAACGAAAGCTCCACCAATCTGAATTCATATTGGATCCCTCTGCATGGATGCATCTATTTCTTATTGGCTTTATTGTGTGGAGAAATTTAGGTAAGAGAACAATTACTTGTTTGAAATTTTGAATTCGTATTTGTCAAAGCAATAAGAGCTACGCCGACCAACGACACGTGGCAGGTGTAATTAACAATATCATTTGTGCCGTTGACAGATTAGATTCATCAAATTTTGTGATTATTAAATATAAATGTTAACCATATTTTTTTTTCTCGCATCTTAAGTTTTTTTTTGGGTGTGTGTTTGGTAATGAAATAATATTTGAGAAAATAAGTAATTTTATTCTTGGAATAAATAATTAATCAATATTTTAGAACAATGGGAAATAAAATAAATTTTTGTGTCTGGTTTAATATTTTTTATTTCCAAGATAATCAAAAGTATGTTTGTTTTGTGTAAGGAAAGTACTATATCTGCACACCTCCCATTTAAAGTGATTACTGAATAGTGAGCATTCTGCTACGTGGCGAGAGATCAAGTTATATATATTGAGTTACGTTCGAAATGGCGGCAGGTCGGATTGGACTGAGTCATATTTGAAGTGGTTGTATAATTTAAGTGAATTGGTTATATATTTTTACAGCTTAAATTTTTAGTATTAACAGTTAGCACCAACCATCTGACACTCTTGATTAGGAATGGCGGTGCAATTTTCCCTCTTTCAAAATTTATTTGACTTTTCCACTCCAATTAATTGCGTGACATTCTCAAATAATCCACACAACAACTACATAAGCCATGGCCACGTACACATAACTTATTTTGTTTTTATACATTACGTTTCCTCATTATCATCCACTTCTTTCTCATTGATAAGTCCCTTTACTCTTCTCTCTCCATTTAATTTGTTAGTTACACGTATAATATATTATCGACATATCACGGAATAGTTTTTTCCTTAATTAGAGTTAGGTACTTAGGTGAGGATTTATTACTTAAGTTCATTAGAACATGAACACGTTTGACCTAATTAAATTTGCATGCGTGTGGCAAAATTTCAACCTCTTGTTCAACTAGTAGTGTTCATTATTTAAAGCTTTTTGCTGTTGCCTTTGCTTTTTCGTGGGGGAAATGCTCAGTTTATTTTAAAATAAACTTCAAATGCCACACCTGTAGTTTCACACTTTTTCGGTTTATTATTTTTACATTATGTGGTTTTATTTTTCTCTTTTCGGCAGCACATCCGTTAACTTTTTGTTAAATCATATACAAAAAATTTCAGATACTTCGCCTATAACTTACCGAATATTCACTTTAGTACCCTGTGGTTAACGAATTTTTACTTTAGTATCATGTGGTTTTAACTTTATCACTGATATAACGAAAAAATTAACGGAGAGGACAATAGAAAGAGAAAGGCGAAACCACATGACACTAATTAAAGTGATACATATTTTAAACCACATGATACTAATTAAAGTGAGAAAGCGCGAAACTATAGGGATAGTATTTGAAGTTTTTTCTTTATTTTATTCAGCATAATGCGTAGCTAAGTTTAATGCGTTTATCCCCCAATAAAAAAAGAAAAAGAAAAAGAAAAAAGATAAGTTGTTAAAAAAAGTCCTTGCATGAAAACTAATTCTGCAGTTATTTCGCCAGGGACAAGAATTCACATTATGGTAAAATTCAGATGTAAAATTCACAGAAACAAATTGGCCAACGAGAGGGTTGATTATATTAGTAGAGTACGATCGAACAAATTTGTATAACTTGTCAAATAAACTTATTAATTTTAGTAACTCTAATTTATATCGAAATTCTTTTAGTTGATTTTAGGTTGATTAGTTTTTTTTGAACTGCAACTTAGATAATGAGTCAAATATAGAACTAATTATAGATTATCACTTTTGTTTTATTTTTTTTTGAGGGAAACATGTCCTAAGGCGAATTTATTTATCAATCGGGAGGTACAACTTGAGAGAATTCATCTACAGAGGACCAAAAAGAAAATTTGTTGCTAGTGAGTCCTCAATTGGCGAATCGATCTGCAACTATAACATTTTTAGAATATCTTGAAGACCATCAATAGATAAATTTCTTGAATCTTTCTAAAAAAGTCCAAAGATCCTTGATTCTTGTCCGAGCTTCAGCTGTTAGCGAATTTGAATGATAGCTCCTAAAGTGCAAGGCTTTAATGATGGGTGCTGAATCATAGTAGATATGAAAAGTTTCTCCTAGATACCTTTGCAAAAAAAGTTGTCACTCGGGAAATTGCTCCAATTTCTGCAGAACAAGCGTCATGGACATCCTGCAATCCAACGGATATGCATATAATGATTCCATGCTGATTGGCGATCAGACATCCTACACCACTTGTAGTGCCACATTTCCAACTCCCATCCACCCATACATGTAAGGAAACGGTCGCAAGTTCTTGAATCAGAGTTGGGTCCTGAATGCTAATCCTCATCATGTTCTCCTTAGAATTTAAGATCGTCTAGCTGCGAGCCTGTGACATGATGGTAGTGATAGAGAAATTTTTTCCCTCGAAGATCATCTCATTCCTTCCTTTCCATAAGCTCCATAATAGATGAACACAGAAAGCCTCATGAGTCGCCATGGCTTTATTAGTTAGGATAAAGAAAATCCAAAAGGACAGAGGCCTCTCCGCATTATCAATTATAAGGCCTATATTGGATGCGAACCAGACACGTCGTGTCTGCTCACAATTAAATAATAAATGCACCGGCGTCTCAGGCTCTTGTAGGCAAAGCGGGCAAAGTCCATCAAAGTTAGGTGGTCTCGAGACTAGTGCGGCTCCAACTGGTAACGTGTCTGCTATACTAGTCTCCAGAAAAATACTTTAGCTCGGGGCATCACATTCTTTATGCCCCAAACTTTATCCCAAATTGTATGCTGATTTTCGTGTGGCTAATGCAATTTATTCTAATCCAAACCTTTGTTTAAATGATTGATAGCGGATCGAAGGGTAAAGCTGCTAGATTCGGAGAATTTTCATTGTAGCTGTTTAGAATTTCGGATCACAGCATTCGCCATGAAATTACGGATTTGTAACATAGAGTGCCAGATAGGTGAAGCTATAGATCTGCTCTAAGCCGACCAGAAATTGAGATTGTTAGCCGGTTGTACTTGTTCGCCAAAACCTGTGCTCATAAGGATGTTGGCCTAGTGAGGAGCGACCACACCAATTTGCATACTAGGGCTCGATTAAGCGTTGACAACGATGGTATACCAATCCCCCCGAGTTCTCTGTTTGTAGTAAGTTTTTTCCACGCCTTTGGGTAATAGTGGCGACCTCCTGGCTTGAAGTCTCACAGAAATCTCGAATAATTTTATCCATTTGGTGAAGAAATTTTGCAGGAAGTAAAATGAAACAAATGGAGTATCTAGATACTGCCAAGAGCACCGATTGTATAAGAGTGAGACGCCCCGCGTGCGATAGATTCCTAGCTTTTCATCCAGCTAATCTGCTTTGTAATTTATCGATGATGAACCTGAAGATGTTAGTTAGGGACTGTTCCAAAAATAGAGGATTGCCTAAGTATCGTCCCTGTATTTGATGCGCTATGATGTTGAAAATTCGTTGGATACTCTCCCTTGTTTCAGATGTAGTGCTGTGGCTGAATATTATCAACAATTTTTGAAGATTTATATTCTCCCCAGATATGGCACAAAAAATATTGAGGATTTCATGAATTCAGAAGGCCTCATTCTGGGAGGCTTTTCCGAATATAAAGAGGTTATCGGCATACATAACGTGGGTTATAGCTGGCCCTGTTCTTCCTGTTAGTTATATGCCCAAAAGCCAATCTGGTGACACTAGCTTAAGGGTATTTATGTATTAATTATTTATAATTCATAATAGGAGGGCAGATATTCTATTCATGCCTATTGTATAGCAGTTCAATATTGACATGAATCGTCCATAGAGTCTTTGTTTGAAAAAAAAATATATTCCTAAGAGTTAGGAATTTGAGATATGTATTTTTCTGTACAAGACTTTTTAAATGCTCCTAGCCAGAGGAATATTACAGGGACGATGATATTCCGGATAGGCCGGTGTATGCTATGTTTCTAATTAAGGTGACGAATCTCAAGTCACTAGTGTAGGGACACTAGAACAAGCATACAAGTGCTTGTTAGAGAACAAGTACACTGAGCGTGACTATTTAGTTGAACAGTCATATGGTTCTATGCTCGCCAGTGATAAGTTCATTGCTACAGTTGTGTGAAGTACTCCTTGGACCTGAGGCATCATAGTTGCTTCACGTATAGATTGCTACCGTTTGACAGTACTAATACTTAAACTCTAGACATGGGTCTATGTTCGATACTGATTGGCTGTAGTGATTTATGCGAGGAGGCATGTGAATGCGCAATAAGGAATCCAACACTTTCAATGACGAGGGAGAATGTCCTATGCAGTCTATCGGACTTGACTCGGAAAACCCCTGGCCAGGGTACATGGTATGTGGAAAGAGTTTCCAACTGTGTTACCATATTGAGTTGATTTCAGATAGTCTAGTCATATGATTGAATGATAAGGTTTGGCGAGTAACCATGACCTTAGTTCGATTGGGACGTTGTATGTTGGAAGGAATTAATCACATGGTAACTGTAAGCGGAAAGGTTCATTCTTCATCACCATTCTGGATTGCCGTGATATACTGCTAGGTGTCACTCACGGACGGTGAGAGAATATGAATAATTCGAATTGAATTGTTCTTATTTATCGATTAGAAGAGTTCTAATTAAATATCAAAGAGTTTGATGTTGAGCTCCACTGCCGAATGGTAATGAACCTATGCGGTCACACACATTAGGAATTGTGTGCACCCGAATCGTTTGGATGAAAGTCGTTCACTAAAGAGTTTAGTGTAAGCGATGAAAATAAAAGGAAGCTGCTTAATTAAATTAGATTTAATTATTCGATTCGGTTATAACTGATAGTCCTAATTAGATTAGGATCTCAGAATCAGTTTGAGAATTATGCGCGAGATTTAAATTTATCTCTGATTAGATTAGGGATAATATTTAATCATAAAAGGTATTTAAATGAGATTTAAATATTAGTAAGTAATCTTATTGGATAAGATTAAAATTAGATAAGATCTAATTAAATATTGGAGAGATCAATATTTATCTCTAATTGGATTAGAGAATAATTAAATATTCATAATATCTTATAAGATAAGATTTTTACTAGATTTGATTTAGTTGGATAAGCATAAATATTTAATTGTTAAATTTTATTAGAGAGAGAGAAAAATCTTATTAGATAAGATTTTATGAAATAAGATTCTATATATACATATATAGATTTATATGTATGTATGAATATGCAATAAATACAAAAAAAAAGAAAAAAAAAAGAAAAGTGAACCGTACGGCGCATAGTGCCATATGGATTGAATGAATGGTAATTAAGATGCCATGCATCTTAATTAATTTGATGCATGTTAGCCTTTTGATCTATATACATATAGAGATCAATCTCTCCGATTTCTCTCCCGCGCGCGTGTTTCTCTCCGATCAACTTCTCTACTCTTCATCGACTGGTGGATCATGAAAGGATTGCTAGCACCGTCCAGATGGTCCGTGACTCATCCTATTCGTGAGACGAAGATCGATCGGGTCGCCGATTCCGTGTGGATACGCGTAGAGGCCGGGCACATGCGCGGCTCATCGGAATCTCTATTCGTCATATTCAGTTTCAACCGTACAGTAGATCAAGAGACCTTAACTGGTCCACGGTAAGATCTCTGAACATAAAGAGTTTTGTTTAGATTAAATTTTTGCATAGTAACATGAGAATGATCCGCCGGCAACGGTTTGATTTATTGATTTTCGGTTTTCATATGTGATATGTATTTGGCTTTCGAAAAATTTTAAAAGTGCAAAATTATTTTTCGCTGCGTTTTTCTGATATGCCAGTTATTTTCTTACACTTCCAAACTTGAAGCCATTTAGTGAGCCGCATTGGGTAGCTTCCTTCAAGAACAGTGATAGCGCATTAGAAGCTAAGATAAAAATATATGGAGAGAGGGGACACCCTTCCCTTATTCCTCTACTTTGTTAAAATCATTTGTCATTTTCGTTATCAGTTAGCACAAAAAAGTGAACCGTCCTGATGCACCAATTAATCATTTTCCGTAGTTTATCTGGAAAGCTGTAGTTTTGTAGCATCGTATCAATAAAGTCCCAATTCAAACGAATGAAATATTAAATTAATTCAGTACGTGTTTAGACCAACCCATTCTAATGAAATATTAAATTAATTTAGTAATCATCCTAAAATAATTGAAATAAGCAACAAAATTAAGGTAAATTGATGCCTCACACTATATTTCATAAGCTAGGAATGTTTGATTTAGCAGATAAAAATTTATATATAAAACTCGTTTCAACTATTATCCATTTGTAATTTTAACTTCAAACTTTAAGTACGTCATTTTAGCATATTTTATATAATTCATATAATTATAAATTTTTTAAAAGTAACAATTAATGTAAATTTATATCTAAAAAATTGTTAAATAATTTAAATTAAAAAAATCAAATGGTTGAAAACTAGGGTCAAAATTTTTAAATGAGTAAATAGTCATATCACGTGGGTCACACCTTCCACACGAAAATTAATGTTTATTTATCCGAATATAAAAGTCAAACATGACGTCACAGCATACCTCACTCACTCTCACAGCTGTATACACCAAATAGGTTAGGATTTGAAAAACATTCGGACTCTCTCTTTAGTCAAACTTTTACTTTTATTATTATTATTTATTTATTTAATAATACTATACATCCACAATTATACAAAACAATATCATACTCTACAGTAAGATTAATGAATAAGACATTTTCTCATATATTCTGTATCAAATCTTGCGTATCGAGTAGGGATGTCAACGGGTCGGATTTGGATTGGGTTTTATAAATTTGAATTCAAATCCGAAAATTAAATTAAAATTCGAATCTGGATTCGAATCCAGTGGATTTTAAAAGTCCATACTCATATCCGTCCCTGACCAAAAATCCGAAATCCGAACTAGGACCCAAATCCGGCGAAGATTGAATGGATAAAAAAGTATTAAATATTTTATATATTATATAAATAAATAAAAATAAATTATATATATAATTTTTTCGTGTTCGGGTTCAGATTCGAATTGGGTAAATACAAAATTCATACCCGTATTCATATCCATCGAGTTTTTATTTTTTATATCTATAATCGAATCCATATCTGTTTAGCTCGGATAAACCCACTCTGTTCAGGTTCGGATTCGGATAATATTTCGGATATCCATACCCATTGACGTCCCTAATATCGAGCTCTGCGAGATAGTTATAAGTGTAAATAAAAGACCAATATAATAACTATATACTTAAAAAATATTAAAAATTTATTGTCTACATTTGATGCAAATTGAAACTTTTTGTATTAAAATTTAGTTTTACTTATATAAATAACCGCTACAAAAATATTAAAAAAATTAAAAGAAATAACCTCCTCACTCTCGCTCCTCAGCCGTTGGATCATCGTCACAGGGCGTCGGATCGCCGTCGCACCGGATCCAGTGCTCGAGGTTCGTACAAAAAACCGTACGGCGCCCTCCGAAAACTGCCACGTAAGCCAGTTAGTCGCCAAACCGAGGTGGGGCCCACAGACGACGCGGTTTCCGCTACCGCCGTCGTATGCTGCTCTTTGACCAAAACTACGACTACTTAACGCTAATACTAATACTAATATACTAATTAATAAATACTCGTGTAGAAATTAATTAGAGAGAGAGAGAGAGAGAGTTTGACTTTGACTCACACGTGGGAGAGCAGGGGTTGGTCAACGCGGATCTCCGTCCAATAAATAAAGATAAAAAAAAAGCGAAGGGATGGATCATTAACGGCACGTTAAACATGGCTGCTGAGGAAACCCAAACTTGAAATGACTCTTTTGCCCTTGTAGTATATAAAGTGGTGGTAAAATATGGATTATAAAACAATAAAAATATGGGTAAACTTTAAATATGGCAAATGTAGCTTCGTACTTTTTACTTTCATATTATGTGATTTAAAATGTGTCAATTTTAGTACCCTATGATTTTATTTTCNGACAAAAAGAGGAAAATAAAAATATGGGTAAACTTTAAATATGGCAAATGTAGCTTCGTACTTTTTACTTTCATATTATGTGATTTAAAATGTTATTAATTTAGTACCCTATGATTTTATTTTCCTCTTTTTGTCATCTCCTCCGTTAATATTTTGTTAAATTATATACAAAAAATTTCAGATACACCACCTAAGTTTATTGAATATCTATTTTAATACATTTTAGTTTTAACTTTATCACTGATTTAACAAAAAAAAAATAGTGAAGGAAATAATAAAAAGAGAAAAATAAAACCACAGAGTACTAAATTAATACACTTTAAACCACAAGGTAGTAAAATAAAAAAGTGGGAAACCACAAGGATGGTATTTGAGGTTTTTTCTAAAAATATTATATGGTATCTTTGGTTAATAACTGTTATTATTTTATTACAGTAATAACACACATAACTTGTCAGAATTATAGACCATCAGTCTTTCAAAATTTTAAGTTTACCATGATTTTAGTTAGTCGACGACAACACTTTGATCATAATTTGAATGCGTTATTAATTTTAACAGATTTAGTTAGGGTTCATAGTTTATATAAGTTCTGTATGCTTAAAATGACACTTTGTACTAACCCTAATTTACGGTAGGTCGTAGATAAGAAAACAAAAATAAACCACATATACTATATACTTAAATGACACTTTAAAAATCAAAGAATAACAGAGTGAAAATGCCCTTTTCTTATTAATTTTTTCCCCTCTACTTTTATTAGATGGGTGGGTGCTATTCAAAAGATTTGGATTGGCGTAATTGTTGTTAAAAATAATTTGAACCTGATAAATATTAGATGAATTTCTTGGACAATATTGTTTTAGAAATTAATTCTAAGCTCCTGTAATTTCGTGAGTTCACAGATCCTGATTTCTTATCTTATCACATGATCAGAGTATCTGATTCAAACATTTGGAATATAGGTGTGATCTCATGTACATGCATGCTTGTTTTCTAAAAAAAGTTTTATAGTTGATATATTTAAAATAATGGCGAAGTACATGATACGAATTAATATAATTTTTAATCTAAAAAGATATTTAAGGCGCTGTTAATTAAAATATAAAAGGACTTTCACAATACTTCAGCTATAGATTAAACTTAATAAAAATAAAAATATCGGTTTTGTTATTCATCCGTACTGATACTAAAAATATAAGCATCAAGAGGTAGAAGATCTCCTACACAATTTAACTTTTTAATACTATCTTAATTATATGCAAATTTTTTTATTAATGCATACAAAATCTTAAAGGAAGGTGAAAATAAACGAAGAAAAAAATTTCTGTTATTATTAAGCGCGAAAATGAACATCATGAACAAAATCACAACAAAATGTAGCTCCCTCCTTAATTTGTTTGCTCCGAATTCTAATGCTATATGATAAGGTACTAAAGGATTTGGACTACATCAATCGCAAAACAACATGACTAAACCAACTTATGGGACTAAATTAATTAATTACCAGTTCATAAAGTAGTTAATTACTTCTCTTGATAATCGAAAAGTGTGCATGTTACATCTCTTTCGCAAAGTTTTTAACTTTGATTTGATCTTTTTTCCCCTTATTTGAATACACTATGTACTTTGATTGATCTTTGGGACTAAATTACCAGTTCGCAACATAGTTACTTCTCTTAATAATCGAAACGCGTGCATGTTACATCTCTTTCACAATGTTTTTAACTTTATTTGATTTTTTTTCTCCTTAATTTATTTGAATACATGTCTAGCTACTTTGATTGATAGTTGGGACTCAATAATCAGTTCGCAACGCAGTTACTTCTCTTAATAATCGAAGCGTGTGCATGTTACATCTCTTTCGCCATGTTTATAACTTTGATTTGAAAAAAATTTTTCCTTTATTTGAATACACTACTTTGATTGAGAGTGTGAGAATACCATTCCTTCCATTTTCGTGTGGGAACTCCTCACAATGCAAATAAAGTAAAAGCTTTAATTAATAACTTCTCTCACTAGCTAGCTTCTAAACCTCAACTAGATAGGATAGTTATTGCTGTTCTATTTGTGCATTTTTCTATTTATATGCATGTAAACCAACCTTATTGTAAAAGTTGCATGAGCAATCATATTGAATTTTTTTTTTTTTTTTTGTAATTTTCATGCATATATGTGGAAAGCATAAATCAAATTCAACCTCGCTTTTACTAATTAGATCACCTTTTTAGTTAAAAAAGTATAAGCCCCTTGGCCCCTATTCAATGCCCTAAAGTTTAGTAGAAAGTCTTTTTTGGACCATACAGAAATAAAACATCAATTCAGTTAAAATATTTTTTCGATACCATTGCAGTATAAAATTACTATAATGCTCTGGGTTGATTCTTATTCTTTCACGTGGCTTAATGAGAATGAATTTTGTATATATGTAGAATAGTTGTTATAGAGAATACTTTTTGAATTTTAGAGCTTTTAAATTGCTCAAAACTCGAACTTTCTATTGAATTTCAAAACTAGAAGTTTAATATTTACTACAACACCAAAGTCCATAGCCAAACATCTAGTAACTCTTCCTGTAACCCTTTTTAACTATTGATTTTAAAAGTTAATTACTTAAATGTTTCACATTTGCTAAGATTAGTTCCTCACAATCCAATTAAAGTAGAAGCATTAATACCTTCTCTCACTAGCTTGCTTCTAAATCTCACTTGGATAAGATAGTTTTTGTTATTCCATTTGTGGTATTTATGGTTTTTTTTTCCTCAATTTATATGCATGTTAACCAATTTTATTGTAAAATTAAGTTGCATGAGCAATCATATTAAATGTACTTTTTTTAAAAGAAAATTCTATGCATTTATGCGAAAAGCATAAATCAAAATCAACCTCGCTTTTAATAATTAGATCACCTTTTTAGTTCAAAAGGTACAAGTCCATATACAGCCCCCTAAATATTAGTAGAAAGTCTTTTGTGTACCATACAGAAATAAAAATATCAAATCAATTATAATACTTCGTTGCAGCATATAATTACAATAATGCTCTGGGTTGAATCTTATCCTTTCATGTGGCTTAATGACTTTTAGTTCAAAAAGTACAAGCTCATATGCAGTGTCCTAAATTTTAGTAGAAAGTCTTTTTTTATGCCATACATAAATATAAACATCAAATCAATTAAAATTTCTAATATAAAAAAAATTGTTATGTTGCCCTTGGTTGACTTTTTATCCTTTCATTTGGCTTAATGAGATTGATTGAATATAAATTCTGTTTATATGTAGATTAGCTGTTATATATATAGAGAGAGAGAGAGAATACTTTTTGAATTGTAGAGCTTTTAAATTGCCCAAAAATCAAACTTTCTATTAAGCTTCAAAAGTACAAGTTTCATTTTGCTACAACTCCAAAGTCCATGGCCAAACATCTAGTAAGTCTAATAAGGGTTTAGCTAGTGTTGTACATCTTGTAATCCTTTTCAACTATTGACTTTAAAAATTGCTTGTTTCACATTTGCTAAGTCAATTTCCAAAGCCTTTTGTATCAGCACAACTAACTAGTGATGTTATTTCACATTTTTATAAAACTATTCTTAGGCGTTTTTCTATCTGAGCTGTCACCGACACTTCTACATCTATCAACACACCATCGTACATATCTATCTGATTCCCATTATATGTGTGAAAGAGAGGCCAAACATTTGGTAACTCTAAGATAAGAACTTCGCTGGTGTTTGTACATCTTATAAACCTTTTCAACTATTGACTTCAAAAGATTTCCGTTTCACATTTTTTTTAGACTATTTCCAAACCCTTTTATATTCAAACAACAAATGACATTATTTACATTTTGTTAAAATATTCTCAAATACTTTTCTATCTGATCAATCACCATTGCTTGTTTCTCTATCAACACACTACCGTACGTATCTATTTGATCCCCATTATGATATATATGAAAGAGCGTTAAGATAATTCCCAAACCATCTTCCTAACATGGAACTTTTGCGTTGAAACATTTTTCACGTAATAGTTTTCAAGCAAAATGAATAGAGATCCCCCTCAATTAACTGTAGGTCATTCTGAAATGGCACTCACAATTTTAACTTTCTTGATTGATGTTGTTCTAACTAACTTTCAATATTTTTTTATTTCAACCGATCATATCTAGCACAGTTGGCTAAAGACTTCAATGGTTGGTATCCGAGATCTAAATTCGAACCCTAGTTATTTCACATTATTAGCTGAGTCTATTTATAAAGAATGGAGGAAGCGTGTACCTAACACGCCATCTTACTCTCAAAAAAAAAAAAATTAAAAAATTTTCATTTGAGCTAATCCTAGTTCAGTTAAAAATATCGTTAACTTCCTATTAGCTATTAGCCCTTAAAAATTCAAATTTATTTGTTAAAAATATTTAAAACTATTTGATGAAATTGCTAATGAATTTGATTGAATTTCCAACTTTATCGGCGAAGTCACTTTATTATAATAACACAAAATGTGAAGAAAGTATCGATCCGAAAAAATTTAAAAGATCATTTCAAAATGGCCCATAGTTGGGGAGGTCTCCATCTATTTTCATGAAATATTTATCCACTTAGTTGCGCCAAAAAGGAAGGCAAAAGTGTACAAACACTCACTAAACTTTAAAACTTTTTCTAATTTCTTTCTAAACTTTAATTTAGGCTGCTAGATTTACAAAAACTTTTTATCAAATAGCTTAATTGGCCCTTCCTCTCAAACGAAATTATTAATTGAACCGTCCTACAGATGTCGTGTTTTATAGATGATGCTCTAAATCTTAAAAAAAAAAAAAAAAAAACCCTCTTCTTTCTCTTCTCAAATAGACCATCACGATTAAAGAAAACAGTAAATTATTTTCGAGTCTTATTGCTTTTTCAAAAACGGTAGAATAGTAAAGACAGATTGTAATATATTTTGAAACTTCACAAGATCATATATAAGACATATGTCGAGGATAGGTTAATTAATCATTAAAATTGAAGTTTAAAAAATTATTTACCAAAGCTTTAAAATTGGAGAGTAGTAGTATTTGTGCATTTTTCCTTGTAAGGAAACTCCCTGTATCTTTTTGGAAAATGTCATCTCAAACACACCCTGAGTATGCAACCAAAAAAAAGAAAGATAAAAAAAAACACATGTTACTCCAGCATAATCATTCACTCATGGCTTCCACTTAAGAGCCTCTGTACTATAATTGTTTCCACATCTTTTTGCCTCCTACTATTTCTGGGTGAAGCACACTTCCACAGAGTTGGGTCCACCAATCACAGCCGTATGATGTTAAGGTACAATAGCTTTTGATGCAGTACCACTGTAATAAAAACGGTGTATAGTGATACTTTTAAATGTCGGTACAGATCAAAAAAGTGTTGTTGGCTAAATTACCAATACTTTTTAAAAATATTGCTATATGTTGGGTCGCGATATGTGGGGCCACCTTGATGTTTCGTACTCACTCCTCCAGCTACCTGTGGTGGAGGGATATGTAGCAATCATAGCCCTCTATGATCTCCACGAGATTCTCGCCGCCAGAACCGTACCTCGTCGGCTATGGCGACGGAGGAGGAGAAGGAGAGATCGATGGTGATCATTTTTTTTTTCTTTTATATTTGTAATCGAGCCGAGTGGGCTGGGTAGGGTTGGTTAAGTATAGAAATTTTTTATTTTTGATTAAATTGGGTTTTATATTTAGACGTTAATAAATTTTTTAAAAAAGTTTTGACATAAATAGAATACTTACACAAAAATATACTTTATAATCTAATTCTGTTGTACTGTACTATTTAAAATTTGTTTAATATATATCTCTATTCAGTGATATAATCAAAAGTTCTAAGTTGGATTTTATGAGGTTGCGACTCCAAATACTAATTTGGGTTTCTAATATTGCATGCAGTAGAAATTCCTGAGTTTTTTTATTTGTCTATGTTGAATATAAAATATATAAGACATCATTCTCCAATACTTTAAGATTGTTTTTAAAAAATAATCATTTCATATTATTTATGAGCAAGAGATTCTGAGTTCGAGTCCGGTCAGATTCCTAGCTAGCATTTTTTAATTTCTTCCGATTTAATTTAGCTCATGTTTTGGGTCTATTAAAAAAGTTGAGTCCAGCTGTGGGAAGGAGTTTTGAATAGGAGTGCCCAGATGTGAGGAGAAGTGTTGAATATAAAATATATAAACACTATATTCCGGTAGCTTAAAATTTTTCAAGAAAGATAATTGTTAGGTAAAGCGAAGTTGGAGCACAATATGCCTTTTCGCTTTTTAGTAGGATCATAGCAAGTACATATAATTGACACATTATCATATGCAGAATATGATATTACATACAAAATAAACAGAGTATTTTTTTTATTGTACTTTTTCACCGTAGATATATAATAAAATCCTTCCGTAATTCCAAACGAAACTAAGTACTCTAACGAAACTAAGTACTCTATTAGAGATGGTGGTAGCAGAAAAAATAAAACAAAAGCGAGGTCAAACATAAACTTAATTAATCACGATCAAGTGATTCTTCGCTCTCCTTCAGTATTCATGTGCTTGTTTGATCTGACTGTAAGATATAGTACTATTTGAGCAGAACTAATAGAAAGAGTATTACTATATTTTGTTACTTTCTAACGTAGTAAAAATTTTAGGCTTTTCCATTTGCCATGGTCTATTCTTTAAAGGCTATTAGTTTGTAATAAATTTAGTATGTAAGAAAAAATAAATGACTGTAATTATTATTTATTGATCTGTTGAAAAATTTGTGTAGCTCCTTGTATTAGATATGTTTACACGTAGAACAGCTTTTCAGAAGCCCTATATTAGGGGGAAAAAAAAAAAAAAGTAAAAAAAAAAAAAAAAAAAAAAAAAAAAACAAGTGAGAAATCAAAGTACGTGGCAAAAGGGTCGTTTCACACACAAAAAAAAGGACCAATTTGGTAATTTGTGAAAGTTTGGGGGCGTCGGCGTCAAAATTTTCCACTGTTATTGCCACGAAGCTACAACCTTTTTCTCTTTTCCTTTTTTTTTTCTTTTTCTTTTTTACATAATAAATTAACTCATTAGCGAGAGAGAAAAACGTGTTTGACCCAAATTTCCCATTTTACCCCTCCTCTCCGTCTATATATAACTCTCGAAACACTTCCCCTACCCTTATCTCCCAACCACAATTCCAACCAAAAAAAAAGAAAAAAAAGAAAAAAAAAAACCATTTCTCCTCTTCCCAAATTCAAAAACTCTTGTCGAATTCGAATAAAATGGAAGCTCAAATGGCTTTTTCGATCGAGATTCGCAATTCTTGGTTAATCCAGACACCATCATCGTCATCGTCAAGCTCCAGCAACGCGCTCTCCTTCTCGCGCTCTATGCTTCCGATGGCGGGGGCGGCGGAGAGGCGGCGGCGGTGGCGGCAGTGCGCGGAGCGGAGGCCGCGGATGAATCCCGCGATGGCGGCGGCGGTGACGGAGAGAATTGTGAGGATGGAGACGGAGATCGAGAAGCCCGTGAAGTTCACCGTCCGCGCGGCCGCGACAGTGCGGCGGAGGCGCAAGGAGGATGTCAAGGGGATGATCGCGAACCAAATCGACGCCTACTCCGACAAGATCGGGAGAAATGTTGTTTTGGAGCTCATTAGCACCGAAATTGATCCAAGTATGTTGATTTTGAATTTTTTTTTTTTTTGGGGAGAATTTTGATGGGTTTTTTGAATTATTTGAGTATTTTTTGAATAATTTTGTTCTGGTTTTGGTGTTTTTTTTTTTCCGTTTATTAATTGGGGATTTTGACTTAGTTTGAATTGAATTCATATTTGGGTGTTGAATAGTTTTTGTTTTGTATTTTGACTTTTCTGCATAGCCTTGAGCCCTTGACTGAATTCTTTCCCACGACTTTTTCCATTTACTGTTTTGTTCTCCAAGTCCTTATTTTGTGTATATTTATATTACAAAATATAAAATATTATAATTATTATTGCTGTAAAGTTGGTATTTGTTTGTGTGTTGGGAAAAACTTTTGATTAATTATGTGTGTCTTTTTTTTTTTAAGTAATGCACGCGAATATCTACTTTCCAATATTGTTTGTACAGTTATACATATTATATATATATATATAGAGACGTTATGTCTAAACAATTGTTGATCTTCAACAGGGACCGGAGCACCACGGACGAGCAAGCGGGCCGAGCTGAAGGGGTGGTTCGAGAAGAAGGACACGAAGGCGGAGCACGCGGTGTACACGGCCGAGTTCACGATCACTTCGGCCTTCGGCGAGCCGGGCGCGATCGCCGTCCTCAACCGCCACCACCGCGAGTTCTACCTCGAGAGCATCGTCGTCGAGGGGTTCGGCCCCGACCCGATCCACTTCACCTGCAGCTCTTGGGTCCAGCCCACTAGAATCCACCCCAACAAAAGAATCTTCTTTACCAATAAGGTAATTGAGCCCACAATTTTTTTTTTTTTTTTAGGCCTCAAATACCACCCTATAGATTCATCCTTTTTCCAATTTTGCCCTCATAAAGTTTATAATTGGTCTCATTCAAATTTGTCCTTTAAACACTGTTAGCTTAAAGTGTTCAGTTATATTTGTGGTACATTGTGTAACAAATAAATAAAAAAAAATTAATTCAAAATTCATTAGCTAAATACTGTATTTTTTCGTCTTTATAATTTATTTTCTACAGCCTTATTTGCCGTCGGAGACACCGCCGGGGCTGAGAATGCTGAGGGAAAAGGAGCTGCGAGAGCTAAGAGGTGACGGAACGGGCGAGCGAAAGCTCACCGATCGAGTCTACGACTTTGCGACCTACAATGACCTGGGGAACCCCGACAAGGGGGCCGAGTGCGCGCGACCGCTCCTCGGCGGAGAGGACAAGCCTTATCCGAGAAGAATGAGAACTGGAAGGCCCCCGGCTAGTTCAGGTAAAAACAGTACTGTTGCATTATAGTCGAAAGTTTAGTGCTCGGTTTAAAATCGACAAAAGAGTAAATATTTTGTAGGAATTTATTAGTCAATAAGATATAATTTGAAGCACTAAATATAAGAATTCTATATAACAACTACCTTAATAAGGCAACATAAGTCAACAACATAATTGACACCTCATTTGCTGATTAAATATTTGAATTACTTAAATAATCAATAGATATTTCCAAGTCAATATTGAAATATTCGTGAACAATTAGCTAATTTTGGTAAAAAAGAAAAGGGAAAAAGAGGATATTAATTTGACTATGATATGCACAATAATAACTAGCTGTTCATTAAAGGTTTAGGTAAAAAGGTTTTACAGCAGTACCCCTCCAATCATTCCCACATAGTTAATGCTGGTTTTAAGCAGGAGAGGAAGGATTAGATTTAATATGGAGTTAATATGAAAAAGAAAAAACTGGCGGCGTTGAAAAGTGAAGAGAGCCGAGAAGAAGAGGAGTAGGTGAGAGGATGGAGTTAAGAGGGATTTGAGGAGGAAGAAGAAGGCTTCAGCAGGGGAAAGAGACGACAATGGCATAGAATGGGTAGGTGAGTTGTGGAGAGGTTGCTCAATTCGAGAAAAAAAATTTTTACTATATCTATCCCTGCAATTCTCTAGATTTAATCCTTATTCGAGGGGTGAGGAGGAATAAAATTAACGAGTTATTCCATGATATTCTGAAATAACCCGTTTTGACCGGGTTAAAATATTTAGACAGAATTAAATTTTGTTTGGCAGAATAATTAGGATAAATCAGTTTATTCCCCTATTATTCTGTTACCAAACGCAGCCTTAAAGTATATTTGTTTTTATTGGTGTGAATAAAGCAACAAACCCTATCCACACATCTTTCCCTATGTTGGTGAGATTTCAATTAAAAAAAAAAAGGGGGGGATAATTAGTGAGAGTTGACGTGTTTGTTTTTGATTCCATGAGTTTGAATGTTTCTTTTAATTAATCTCTTTTTGATTTTTTAATTAAGTGTTTGACTAGAGAATTTGTTCAAGAGTTTGGTTTTCCTTTTTGACTTAGTTGTTTATGTTAGGTACATAAAGAAGAAGACTAATAAGCATTCTAAGTTGTCTAATTTTAAAAACAAAAAAAAAAGGATTGATTAAAAGAAAAAAGTAGTTCAGAAATAATCTTAATACTTCTGTTCACGTGAAGGGTAAATATTAGCTAGGTAAAAGATCGAATTTCATCAAATGAGGCTCGATTTTGCAGATGCGCGGGCCGAGAGCAGGGTGGAGTATCCAGTACCGGTATACGTCCCGAGAGACGAAGCATTCGAGGAAGGGAAGGAGGAGATGCTTTCGGACGGAGCCTTGAAGGCGCTGCTCCACAACCTGGTCCCCTCCCTTGTCGCGTCGATTTCGTCGGAAAGCATCGACTTCAAGGGCTTCCACGAGGTCGACAACCTCTTCAAAGAAGGCATTCGCTTGAAGCAAACATTACAAGACCAGCTCCTCCAGAAGATCCCCGTCGTGAGCAAGTTGTTCGAGTCCGGCGAGGCCCTGCTCCGCTACGACAACCCCCACATCCTTACAAGTGAGTGAACGATGATCCTTTCCCGTATACGCTCTTTTCTCAGTATTTTATCGATCAATTGAATCTGCCAAATTTCGCACTTACATTCACGCATTCACCGACTCTTTCTGCTCTATTATATCAGCGTCATTTTAATAATTTCGATATGCGGATCGCGTGTTATTTTTTTCTTTAAAAAAAAAAAACCACGATATGAAAACCGTTGAATCGAATAGTAGCATGATTGCAACCGCCATCGCCTCGATGGACGTGGAATTTTAATGAGCCACAAAGATAAAGTTGCACTTAAGATAGGAACATATTTTTCTCCTTCATTAAATTTTATGGAAAAAACAAGAGGGATAGAACATTAAGATCTCTTCATAATGTGAAGTTTCTTTAAATTAGGATCAACACTGGCTCAATTATTGGCATTTATTTCAATGGAACATATTTCATCAAACTACTAGGCCTCTTAACTTTTATCATATCTAAAAGGCCTATTGATTACAAAACATAAATTTTTATATTCTTTGTAGTTTTAAATGTTAAATATAGTGTAAGATTCTGTGGGGGTCCAAAAATTGACGGTTGGATTTGTCTTTTGATTTGAATCCTGCAGAGGACAAGTTTGCGTGGCTGCGCGATGATGAGTTCGCCCGCCAGACGCTCGCCGGCATCAACCCCATCAACATCGAGCGCCTTCAGGTAATCTTCCATACCCTTCAGGGGCATTTTCGTCATTTCAACACCAATTTCACGAAAATGCCAATTCTAGTATATACACCAATTAAAAAAATTCTCACAAATATGAGGGGTACTTTCGTCATTTCAGGCATTTCCTCCCGTTAGCCAGCTCGATCCGGCCGTCTACGGCCCGCCTGAATCTGCCATCAAGGAGGAGCACATCGCCGGCCACCTCGACGGAATGTCGGTCCAACAGGTAACTTTTTCAGAGTACTGAAAAAAAAAAGTATATACATATATAAATAATTATACATTTTCTTATCTTTTTTTTTAAAAAAAAAATTGACAGGCAATTGCGAAAAATAAGTTGTACATTCTGGATTACCATGACATCTACCTTCCGTTCCTCGATCAAATCAACGCGCAAGACGGCCGGAAGGCGTACGGTACTCGGACCATCTTTTTCTTGACGAGCTTGGGGACTTTAAAGCCGGTGGCGATCGAGCTCAGCCTCCCGCCGATGGGCCCTAATTGCACCCGGGCAAAGCGCGTGCTCACGCCGCCCACCGACGCCACCAGCAATTGGCTGTGGCAGCTCGCCAAGGCTCACGTTTGCTCGAACGACGCGGGTGTTCACCAACTCGTCAATCATTGGTAAGTATCGAAGGATACTCGCTCCGACTAAGAACTTGTTTAACTTAATTGGAGCTTTTATAAAAGTACTCTTAGCTACGGCCAGAAGTAGAAGCTTTAATTTGAAGTACTGTAAAACTGAACTTTGAGATTTTGGACCAGGTTGAAGACCCATGCGTGTATAGAACCATTCATTATCGCTGCGCATCGGCAGTTGAGCGCGATGCACCCGATCTACAAGCTTCTGAAGCCGCACATGCGGTACACCTTGGAGATCAATGCCATCGCACGCCAGATCCTCATCAACGGCGACGGCGTCATCGAGTCGGGCTTCACCCCGGGACGGTACTGTGTGGAGATGAGCGCCGCCGCCTACCGCGATCACTGGCGGTTCGACCAGGAGGGCCTCCCCGCCGATCTCATTCGAAGGTACATTCACATTTGTCCCTTCGGCTATACAAATTTTTCTCCCCAAAATCTTATTTGAATTTAAACTATAATAAATTTAAAGTAAAAAAAATTAAAGTTGGAGAACTAAAATGTAACTGAATAGCACTTTTGTAACTTTGGTGCAGAGGAATGGCCGTAGAGGACCCTACGCAGCCCCACGGCCTCCGGCTGCTCATCGAGGACTATCCGTACGCCACCGACGGCCTCCTTTTGTGGTCCGCCATCGAGCGGTGGGTCCACACCTACGTCTCCGCCTGCTATCCTTCGGTCCACCACGTCCAGGCCGACACGGAGCTGCAATCCTGGTACGCCGAGTCAATCCACTCCGGCCACCCGGACAAGCGCCACGCCCCGTGGTGGCCGCGGCTCTCCTCCCCCGCCGACGTCGCGTCCTTCCTCACGACCCTCATATGGCTCGCCTCCGCGCAACACGCGGCACTCAACTTCGGCCAGTACCCGCTCGGCGGCTACGTCCCCTGCCGCCCCCCACTGATGCGCCGCCTCATCCCCATCCCCGGAGACCCCGAATTCGAAAACCTCACCGCCGACCCCCACAGATTCTTCCTGTCGGCGCTGCCGAGCCTGACGCAGGCGACGACGTTCATGACGGTGATCGACACGCTGTCGACGCACTCCGCCGACGAGGAGTACCTCGGGGAGCGGCCGGAGCCCGACGCGTGGACCGGGGACGCCGCGATGGTCCGCGCGGCGCGGGAGTTCGCGGCCGACGTGCGGCGGGCCGAGGAGGAGATGTCGCGGCGGAATTCGGACCCGCAGAGGCGGAACCGCTGCGGCGCCGGCGTGCTGCCGTATGAGCTCATGGCGCCCAGCTCGACGCCGGGGATCACCTGCCGGGGGGTGCCCAACAGTGTAACCATTTGAATTTATTTTTCGCACGCATTTGACCCTGCGAATACATAAAATTGCACGAATACGCTCGCAAAGTTGGTATTTGCATACTCCCTGTTAAAGCTATAAATATCTACAATTTTTTTGGCGTAAATACGCAAATAAGTGAGATTTTTCAGGGTACAATGACAAATATCAATTTTGTGTAGGTTTTTCTACAATTTTGTATATTTGTAGGGGTAGGATTAATGCAAATATTCTAAATAACCAATTGTTGGTTGGGGATTAGTTCTTGCTTCATTTTTGCCCCCATTTTTTTGGTGAATTGAGAAATGTACTAAGAAATTTAAGGGGTTAATTATGTAAAGTGTATATATCCATAAAATTAATAAGGTTTTGTTATAGGAGGAGAGTTAGAGAAATATGTCATAGTGTTTATCTCATGTAATTAAAGGGGTTAGGCATTATTTAGCCGATGTATTGTACTTTTTTTTTTTTGCTGAATATAAAATATTAAAATATTATCGTTATGTTGCGATTTTACTTTTTCTATTTCTTAGTTTTATGGAAAAACAAAAATGCACCACAAATATAATGAGGCTTTTTTAAGCATTTAAGTATAAAATGAAGAATTTAAATAGTTAATTAAGTGTGGACTTTGCACATAAACATTAGGTTAATAATGGTATTATAACAATAAATTAATTTATAATTAATGGGTAAGAGCAAGGTTGTTATGTAATCGATATAACAAAATTTTGAATACATAATAAATATTTAATACAATTCCATAAAACAATCTTAAAAAAAATTCTTAATCCAATGTTTCTAAATTGCAGCAAATAGAAAACGAAATAAATAATAAGATTTGTATTCTTTTTTGGGGGATAAAAACATATAGGACTTACCTGAACTATGGACCATTTTAAGTCGGCATTCTAAATTTTTAAAATTTTGATTTTACTATTCAATGTCTCAATTTATTTGATTTGAGTAATTTAATGACACTTAGCATTTAAAATTTAAATGTGTTATTTATCTTTATATGTTTAGTTAGTATACTACATATAATTATTTCAACTTTAAATTTATTGCCTTAAATTTTAAAATCAAAATACCCATAACCTACTCAAATACTGATTTAAATAAAACAAATTAAAAGATTAGATAGACAAATAAAAAAAAATTAAAAGGTTAGGTAGCCTACTCAAAATAGTCAACTTTTAAAATTAATATTGTTGATTAACTCAAATACTAACTCAAATACTAACTCAAATCAAATAAATCAAATAATTAGATAGTAAAATCAAAATTTTCAAAGGCCGAATAGTCCACGTAAAATAGTACATAGTTTAAGTAAGTTCCGATTTGTCATATATGACATTGACCAATTATATTAATGTATTCTAAGTTACAAACTTTGTATCCGGGCTTTTTTTGCAAATAGCCCCCTGACAAATTTTATTTGCAAAAATAGCCCCGTCCAAAAACCCCTGCCACGCCAGCGCCACGTCAGCGCCACGCGGGCAGGGCGGGCCCAGATGTTTAAGTTGAACACGGTGAACCATTCACCGTGTTCAATACAAGATTTTTGTATATATTGGACACGGTGAATGGTTCACCGTGTCCAATACAAATACCCCAACAATGATTAAGTTGGAGGTATTTGTATTAGACACGGTGAACCATTCACCTTGGACACGGTGAATGGTTCACCGTGTCCAATACAAATAGCTATTTTGTATTGGACACGGCGAATCATTCACCGTGTCCAATACAAAAACTTTGTATTGAACACGGTGAATGATTCACCGTGTTCAACTTAACCATCTGGCCCAGCCCCGCCCGCGTGGCGCTGACGTGGCGCTTGCGTGGCGGGGCCAGGGCCNAAGAGAGCTATTTGCAAAAAAAGCCCTTATCCCTTATAAGTTGTGTGTAAAAAGAGTTACTATTAATATTATTACTTCGAGTTTTGATGAAATTTAATTTTACGATATATATATATATATATATATATACACACTCCTTAAGTTGCATCAATCATATATATCTTGGTAGCTTACTATCTATCTCTTAAAAAAAAAAAAAATTTCTAATCTCTTTATTCTTTCTTTCTACAGCTATGGCCGGACAAAAATTTTATAGGCATAGTCTCCAAACTAATTAGTTTGGGGATTATGCGGATTGGCGCCACGTGGCCGATCCAACGGCCACGTTTCTCAATTGCTTCTCTCTCTCTCTCTCTCTCTCGAAAAACACATCCGTGGCTATCGGATCGGCGCCACGATCCGCATAGTCCCCAAACTAATCAGTTTGGGTACTATGTCCATAAAATTTTTGTCCGTTGTAGCCTACATGCCTAGCTACTATAACGAGAAAGGAAATTGAAGTAGATTTGTTGAATTATTCTCCTTTTTCAAAAAGCTTGTAGTGGACATGTCTTCTAACAGGACCAATGTGTTTAACATGATAAATTCTTTCAATCCAATATTGAGCATTCAAATTTGCCTATAAATGTGCCTATATTACGTTATTTCTATATTACAAAAAAAAAAGAAAAAGGAAAACGTAGTTTAGTTTTTTTCTTTTTGACTGTAATAGCCGAGTCTTGATTATGAGCCAATAAAGTTGTATTTTGAAGTCATTTATTATCAAGTTTATTATCAAGTCCTCTATTATTAATTTTTTATATAATTTTATTATTTTATTAGTTGATGTTATTTTACAGATAAATATTTATACCTATATTTTACATTAAGTTGTATAATATTTTTTTCCCCATATTCGCTAACATTAGCTATATTTACATATACTATGAGTTTTTGAGATTGTACGGAATAAATTTTCAAAAAATAAAAAAGATTTTATGTTAAAGATTGAAATTATAGTTTGAATTTGTATAAAACCTTTTTCAGTGCGTTTTCTGATAACATATTTTGATATTGATAGTAAGTACAAAAAATGTATTTTTATTAGAACTTATACAGTATAGCAAAAGAATAAATTAAAAATTTTGTTAAAATAAATAATCTCTATTTTTGTAAAATATTGGGATTAGTATGATATATGTAGGTAGCTTTTACACTCTAAGAAACAAATTTGGACGTTGTCGAATGTGAATTTTAATATTTTTTAAAATAAAATACATGTATTTTTTACCTCAAAATTCACTAGCTAATTCATCTCTTTTACAATGAACTGTCATTTTTTTATTAATATTGGGATACTCAGCTTTATATTAATTTATATTTATGAAAAAACAGAGTCCGATTACTATACTATCAATAGCACCTAATGCTTTTTGCTATTAAGTTTTTCGTTGTTAGATTTACCTTTTAATCATTTTCACTTGATAGATCATACTATTCAACCAACCATGCACTCACCCTTATAAAAAATCAAAAATTTAACAGTGTCAATGACTTATACTATAAATAGTATCATAGCCTAGTTCTAAAAATAATATAAATAGCAAAAATAAATCTTTTATTTATATTAAAACTTACTATTTTATTAATATATATATATATATATATATATATATATATATATATATATATATATATATATATATATATATTGCAACTATGTCCAGAACTCTATGTTCCATCAATTAAAACTTTTAAAGATAATAATGTGAATGAAAAAAAAAAAACAATAAATAAATACTAACAGTCAAAGTTTATCAAATGAATTATCTAATTAACTTATATAGATGTTTATTGGTCGTTGTTGTCAAAAATAGTCAATTTTACCTATTTCGTTGTATTGATTATCGAATAATATTTATTAATTTTTAGTTAATTATTACTAAATTATCATTATTAAAACTATCCTATAAACATGATGAGGCGCGACGTGAGAAACGTAAATAGAAAATATTTATTACGTTCAAGCATAATAGAGCAAGATAATTTATCCTTTCGCACTTTAATATATATAACAAATTTTAATTGAGTTTAATTTTTACTGATAATAGAATCAGTAAAACTTACAAAACAAGTATTATTAAATAAAATTTGCATTGATACTTATGTAATAAATTACAATACAAAAAAAACTTATTTTGACGAATTAAGTAGAATAGAAAAAATCATGAAGTCTTAAAATTTTAATAATCTTTGACCAAAATGCTTACCTAACTAAATTGTTTTGAAAAATATTAAAAAGATACAAAACATATGTTTTTTAATAGTAGTGATATTTCATAAATAATTTATTCATGGTTTATCCTATTTCAACCCTCTTTAAAAACACAAGATATTTTTTTGAACTATTTTTTATTTATTAAAGGTGACAAAAGTTTTTAGATAAAATTAGTTTTTCATAGTTGTCCAGTTATTCTATTTGAAACTAATTTTGTTTGAAGCTATGTATGATTTTTTTTTTTTTTTGCATAATATACTTGAAAATTTTGGAATTTTTTCTATATTGATCAATAATTAGAGCTAAATTGGATTATTCGCAAGTTAATTAATAAATTTGTACTTATGATATATTTTAAATCCAACTTGCTACATAGTATATGTATTCCTACAAGTCGCGGTGTGAGTATGACATTTGGGACCCACATGTGAGTCCCACAGTTACAAGACAATTGCATATATGCTCCGGGTGCACCGTGAACCGCAATTATAGTGTTTAATTTTGATGTGATTCTAAAATTATTCAGTTCAATGAATGTAAGCATCAAAAATTATAATTTTAAACAGATATTGTAGGTTTCACCAATCACTTTTATTTTGATTTTAAAATATTATATTTATTAAATGTTAAGTGCGGTGCATGAGGTACATGCATACATCAGGTCCAACGAAGTAATCCCTTATTCTTTTACGCCCATTCGAAACCAAAAAACACCAACCGTTGCGACCAATGGTCAAGCGCCACGCGACCGTTCCCCCTCCCCAACGTTCGTTAACCGCCACCTTTCCCGCCTTATTTAAATCTCCTCCTCCTCCTCACACTCCCCGCCACTATTCTCGCCGCGGCGGCGGCGGAACTCGATCTCCGCGCCAATCGCCGCCACCCCGCCCGTGAAGCATCGGAAACCATGGACCCGTCGAACAACAGCTACGATCCCGGCGAAGCATCGGAAAACCATGGACCCGTCGAACAACAGCTACGATCCCGACTCCGACATCTACCGCTTCCTCGACTTCACCGTGCCGAACCCCTCCCCTTCGAACCCCCGTCTCATCGCCGCCGCTTCCCGTAATTCAATTACCGCCCCGCCGCCCCCCCCGCCGCCCCGCCCCCGCCCCGCCATCACCAGCACGCGGTGGACTCCGAGGAGGTTGTGCTGATCCCGAACATTGCCCCCATTCTCGAGCCACCGCCGCTCCTCCCCCCTCCGCGCAGGCCCTCTGCAGGCCAAGGTGACGATGTCGGTCCCATGATCGAAGGGATTCAGAGTGTCAGCGTGGAGGAGGAAGAGGATCACGGGAGTTCGTCCTCGTCAACAGGCCCCAACATAGAGATCACCGAGGAGGAGACCGTGTTTCAGCGGCTCGAGCCAGGGCAGTTGGATTGTAGCGCATGCCATGTTCTACGAGAAGTGCTCCATTCCAATGGTAAAATCTAACGGTAGATAAGAATGTGTTTCAAAAGATGTACGTACACATCTAGTAAGACTCAGAATAATCCGCTATTTCTCTCATATTGCAGAATCTCGGACCATGACGTTCGCGGTGCATGGCAGCCTAGGCACGTTCGATCACGCCATACTCGAAGCGGAGTACCTCCGCGAAGGTGGCCAACCTGCGAGAAAAGAGCTTTTCTACGTGGAGTAAGGGGATATAATTTTTTCGAAAACTTTCAAACTTCAAGGGATTCGGTATATTCTGATGACGGTCTTCGTCGATTTTATGCAGTTTAAGTTCGCAGACGCACGAGCGCGTGAAGAGCATCGTGATCGAGTGCACGACGCTGCTGAAGGCCGACACAAGTGGCGTGTTCCATGACTCAGTTTCCTCCTTCTACGACGCGCTGTGTGGCGACATTCCTCTGAGCGCACCTGCATACACTCCTGCCGCCACCGTAGTTGCGCCACCGCCACTGCAGTCGTCGGAGCCGATATCTCTGCCGCCGCTACCTATCGAACCGGTCTCGTTAGCCCAACCACCACCGGAGCCCGAATTTACAGGTGATAGATCATGATCCATGAGGTTCACTCACATGGATTTCTTTTCTTTTTTTCCTCCCTAAGTCATCTAGTCACTTATTTACCTGGTAAAATTTGGAATTTTTTCTTTTTCTCCTCCCTAAGTCATCTAGTCACTTATTTACCTGGTAAAATTTGGAATTTTGCATATATGTTGCAAATGAAGAGGACATTGATAATTTCGAAGGCTACATATGTTGGTAAGAAAAATAAAAAGTCCCATTTTGTTAGGGGCTCGGCAAGTAATAAATACATGCATGAAACACGCGTGCATGGACTACAACATGCACGTTCAATTCCATGCATGTAGCCACAATTCTAATTAATTGATTAATTAATTGCATGGGACTCGTTATGTAAATTTCCAAATCTCATTCAAAAAATTTAAAATCCATTAACATCGCTTCTATTTTCGACTTCCTTTCTTTTATTTGTTCGGGGTCGTGTGTATATATATATATATATATATATGTATAGGAGATATACCCTCATGGATCTTCGAATCGGATGCCGGCCCCAGCGACATCGCGGGGCCGTCGCAACCGCCGAGCGCTGCACCGGGACCGAGCACCGACCCTTCTCAAATCTTACCTCAGGCGACTGCGCCGCAGATGGGCCGTGCGCCGTCGAACATTCGGAGAAGCTGGCTCGCACTTCAGGTGCTTTATATTTTTCAAAGAAAATAGTTTTGGCAAGTGAGTGATGGTTATATATATATAGATGTATATGATTGAAATTGAGCAGAGGCGAAGGACTGCAAACATGGGACTGAGCGAGCTGGCGGAGTATCTACACCTTCCGATGGCGGAAGCTGCGCGGCGGCTGCGGCTCTGCTCGACCGCGCTCAAGCACGTCTGTCGCCGCATCGGCATGTCTCGCTGGCCCAGCCGACAGGTATTGTATACTATAAATATTTTTCTCTCGATTGAATTCGTTGCGCCTGCATGTCGTGGGTTGATCGTTTGGGTCGATTTTGACGCGCAGATAAATGCGATCGACCGGCAGATAGCGCGGCTGCAGAAGGACCTGGTGAGAGGGACGAGAAGGGGCGGACTGCTGGCGATAAAGGAGGAGCTCGAACGGCTTCAGGAGCGGAGGGCGAGGCTCTATGAAGGGCAGAACCCTAGCGAGGGGGCCGAGTAGTGGTCTCGCACCATGGATAATCGGATTAATAAGAGAGAGTTATATAACTCTATTATTGGAATAAATGATAATAAGAGCATTTGTGTGTGTTTGTTGTTGCTTTCCATTTCAAGTGAACTTTGTTGTTGTTATTCATGCGGATGTAAGCATGGTTTGATTAATAATAAATAACATTATTGCATGCCCTAATATGTTGTTATTACTTTGAATTACATGTATACAATCGAAAAAAGATGTGGAAAAACATATCCATTGTGTCACAACTTTAGATTGATCTTCTCGGACCATTTGAATATATCAGAATAAACCCGATCGCCGCCCAGGTCCTCTCCGGTGGCGCCCGCCGCCACTCTAATGATATCCTCTATCAACGCGAAGTTTCCCATTATGTCGACGTGTGCCCCGCTCTGCGTCCCCCGCCCTTCGAGGAGATTCGCGGGCGGGGCATGATTGTACTCCCTTATGTAAGTCTTTATGCCGGAAGGATTGAACCGGGTTCTCCCCCGCCATCCCTTCGCGCACATGAAGCCCGCGCTCAGAGCTGGCACGGTCTCATCCCCGTTGGACAAGTAGACGCCGTCGCGTAAGCAGCTGCCCTTGTGCTCGCCGTTGGCTGATGTGTCGATCTGGAAAGGGATGTGGCACTCGGTCGAGCGTGATACTTTGTACACGTACGCTCTTTCTGTAGGAATGCCGACCCCGTATAAAGAGAATATCTCCATTTCAGGGGCATTTGGCAATCTGTCAAAATACACAGGAATCGAGATCAAACTTCTGGATTGAAATTGAAACACTAAGGAAGAATCTGCAACTATCAAAAGTAGTCCGAAACATGGGTTAGACGAATCATACTTTGTTTCCAGGGGGTTCGACCAATATTTGTAGTGGTTGTACTTTGGGTCATCCAAGTTATCAGCGATTCCGTATGAGAAGTGAGCGTTTCCACGGTTCATCATCTTTGGAGCGACAAATTGAAGAAGATCTAGAATAGAACCAGCCGTATGCACTTTGTAATCGGCCACGGCCTTAATTCCGCCCCATCCCAATTCATGGTACTCTGTCCAAATATCACTGCATGACACATTTAAGTGGGCATAGCTGTAGCCTTTCACAGCATCCTGTATAAAATGTCATGTTAACATTCAACATAACATGCTCAATGGGAACAAAATAATTTACAAAGAGGAAATCACCCAGAATCCTCCATTTAAATTCAATCAAGAAATACACACCCGAAAATCCATCCTCTCAATTTTGGAGGATGCCTCAGCAACATCTTTTCCGAAAGAAATCATTCTCCCAAAGTTCACAACTTGTGACTGAAATTCCCTATTATTTGTATTGTCACCCTGAGAAACATCAGAGTCGTTGTTTTTTGACTTCTTGGAGCTGCAAGCAAAGCCCTCTTCGGGAGACCAATCTAGATCTCCCCAAATTGTCTCACCGCCTTTTGGAATCATAGACATAGTTGAATCCCATGTACGTGTCATACGCATGATATGCTGCAAAGTATGAAGCCCAAGGAAGTCAGATCCTAACACCCCAGGTGCCATAGCCCTGTACAAAAAGTTAATAGTAGTAAGATATAACCCATTCTTGTGTCATCTCAAGTCGAAAAATTAAGTTCATATTAAAAAGCAAAATAGATGATTAACATGCCTTGTTCAACCATATCTCTGAAAAATTCATAACTCTTCTAAGAGGAAAGAACCTCGTATAATATGAAAACGACCATTGTCCAAACAGAGAACAGAGTATATTTTAAAAGATTGGCCATGTTGTATTTATAAGTATGGGAACCAAACTCTTGGTCATAATCAGGTAAGACAGACTCGCCACAAAGCATTCTAAGGCCAGTTTGCTGGAAGAGCTGTTCACCTAATACCTTGTATTTCCCATTCATTCAACCTAAGAGCAACACTACAAAGATTCACATGGCATAATAAGGAAATAATGATAGGTGATATTCTGAGATTCAGAGAATTGACCTCTTCTCTGAAGCCCAAATAGGATGTATCAGCAACAAAAGACCACCAATGCTTGGCATCTAGTTTCCATTTATATAATAAAGCCTTCGAATGATGTTCAGAATTATATTCGTGGTTAGGTTGGAGAAAATTGACATGCTAGAAAAGGTTAAGTACACTGAGACACAAAAACACAAAGCAGTTCAACTAGATTACCTAGCAACAGCAACATCTCTGGCTTCAGCCGAGAACAGTCCAGTAACTGCTTTTGGAAGACCTAAGAAAGGTCCGCCAATATTCATTACTGCTTTGATATGCTTTGCACACCAGTTTGGACCACCGCCGCCACCCATAGGAGCAGGTGCCTCAACCCACTTCATAAAATGCAAGAAGTATAGAACTCCCATGGAATGTGGTATTACTACCACTTTATTGCCACCATTTGTAGATACCATGAGTTCTATGTTGCTTTTGATTCCGCTTAATGTTTGATCCCTGATCTACAAAGAAATAATTGGTCTATTAATAGAAAGACAAGCACACATGAAGTACACACATGAAGTACAAAAGCCAGAACAAGAAATTCATCTGGAGTAACAGATAAAAGGTGCTTTTACATATTCATTGCTGCAAACTTATCTATTTACAGTTCTACTACTGTGAACTCCGAATTTTTGGATATACCCCTTGAAAGTGTAGTTTCTACAAAACTATGTATTACTTTGCAGGGGATTATGAAATCTTATGGAATATTAGTTGTCGAGCAGTGCATATTGAATTCAATAATTCAATTACCTCGGTATTCTGAAAAGATATTCTCCAATCATATGCAGCCATATACATTGTCTTCTCTTCATAACCAATGCTCGCCAAATTAGCAATTAAAACTGCCCAGACAAAATATCCAGGAGCAAAATAGTCCGCCGCGACAAGTCCTGTGACTGGTCTAACTCTTATACCAGGAGGATCCAATCCAGTTTCATTGTCCAGTGACATATGGTCAACCCAGCACAAAGGTCTGCATATATTAAAGTGACAGAAAAGACAGAGTTGATACTGGTAAATCCACAAATGCAGTTCATAAAGGACATAATGGCTTTCAGAATTTGTGACTATTATCTTTCTATACTTATGTTTGAAGAAATGAAGATACAGCATATAGGCCAACAATTGGCAAAACAGAGATGTCAAAATGCTATTGTGATGTTTATTTTGGTATTCTAATGTTTATTTTGATGGTGAAAAGTAATAATTAAGGTTCCAAACCTTTCAAAGACTCTCAGGTAAGGGCAATTTATCAAATATCAAAGCAGCAGTGGCTACATACAACTCAGTTTGGCTACATCTTTCCCTGTCATGAATTAATCCGAAGAAAGTAGAAAACCAATCAAAGCCTTCATAAGAGAAGAAGCTATTTTGATCAATAAAACAGAAATTTTGCATTCCCATCCTAGTTTCCAATCGCCAAAAGCACTAAAACTTGCAAATTCTGCAAAAAAAAAAACAAAAGAAAAATAATTCCCCATTTCGAGCTCCCCTAAAATGCCCACCTACTTTTTCCATAAAATCCCTATTCCTCCTTTCCAAAGATGTAATTTCACCTCCACACTTCCTAAACCTCAATTTTCCACCAAAACCAACAGCAAGATTAGGAAACCGTGGCAATAAATCGAGTGCACAAGAGCATGTATTGGTACTACCTCTTATAGATCTCGCCGAAGGATCCGCCCCAGAGGCGCTTGCGGAAGAGCCCCTCGGCGCAGTGGTGGCCCTCCCAGAGCTCGAGCCCCCCGGTGACGATCCCGGGGACGAACACCACCGGGTGCTTCGCCGCGAGCCCCTCCTTCCGGAGCCTCGCCCCGGGCGGGTCCGGGGGCGGCCCCGCGATCGCCTCCGCCACGTACTGCGGGATCGAGGGGGGCATCGCGTTGTAGAGGAAGATGAGGATCCACCACGCCGAGCATATCCACCCGATCGTCCAGCAGCAGCTATCCACGCACGACCACCTCCCCCCCTTCCCCTTCCTCTCCCCCTCCCCCTCCCCCACCGCCGCCGCCGCCGCCGCCGCCGCCGCCGACGAAGAAGAAGAAGGCGACTTCTTCGCCTTGCCCTTGGAGGATTCGGCGTCGGCGTCGGCGTCGGCGTCGGAGGAGGCGGAGGGCTTCTTCTCGGCCTCCGAGGGCTTCCTCCGCCGCAGCATCGACATCACCGACGATGTATGGTGGGGGTAAGGGCGAGGGTAAACGCAAAACCCTAGCTCCCGATTCTTCGAAACCCTAACCCTAGCAGGAGAGAGGTGTCGATGGAGAGGAAGAGGGAGAGGGAGAGGGAGAGGAGATGATCGAAGCGAACTCCCGCTCGATTTTGTCGCCCTTCGTTTCAGAGTGTAAGCGAAGAAGAAGAGAAGCGAATAACGCAAGAGAGAGAGAGAGAGAGAGAGAGAGAGTGTGTGTGGAGTAAACGGTACGTACCCTACTGACGCGTCCGCATGCGAACTAGAAAGATCCACCGTTTAATGATGCGGGAGGATACATCGACGGCGGATTTGATCCCCCGCACAGCGTCCGCACCCGGGTGATGCCCACTCTCGAGGTCAAACACGTGGCTGGAAATTAGTGGCTGGGGTTGGGATAAGAGTGGGACCCTGCTGTTGCGGATCAGCTGTTTGTGTTCAAACAGTTTTACGCCTCCCACGTTGCGAATGGCAATGTGACACGTGTCGTACGAAATTGACTGGTTATAGGGGCGGCGCGGGAAGAAGAACCCTTCAACTGTTTAACGGAAATGCCATTTGATTTCGATCTATTTACGAAAATGCTATTCTATCGGTTATCGACATTAGCCTTCGATTTCGAGCTATTTTACGGAAATGCCATTCTGAGAAAAACCAGCCTTTTTTTTTTTTTTTTGCTTAAAAGTGCAGTGCCGTTCTGAAAACTGAAATTGACTCGTCAATTTTCTTTTTTTTTTTTTTTTATTGATTGGCATCTTCTTTAATTTCTAATCTCTATGATTTGAACTTTTATAATTAATTATGTTAAAAATATTTGTTAAATTTTATGGCTCGATTACTATTAGCGATTAATTAACTTAATTTTATTAGTTATAACGTAGTTTAATTTGTTTAATTAAATTTGATAAAATTATCGGTTAATTTGATAAAATTCCTAATTCGACTTCTCCCTACTATTTTACCTGTTATTGCTTTAGTCGTAAAACATAGATGAACTCTACAGGGGATTTTTGTAGTTAGTATTTTAAATTTTTAGATACAGAAATTTATTTGCAAATGATGTGTGCATGGAGGTAAAAGTAACAATAGTATTCATTCTGTTGAAAATATATATGTAATATGTTGTTCGTTTATTTCTTGTAGAAATATGATCATATTTGATCCGACAGAACTATTCATTGGTACGGAGTGATTCCGCTCACATGTAACTGCGTTCTCTCAGAAAAATACGGTAATGCTTAATCATCTAACCATATGTAACAAAATAGAGCTCTTTGATAGCCAACTAATCTTACGGTCCATATTGATTCCATATTGCGTGGACGGCGGAATCACCCTGCATAGATTTTAGACAATCCGTGCCCAAATTCCTATTCCACATAATATTTTCTCATTCCACAGAAGCTTCTAGAATAGTTTGGGCCCCCCTTTATCTAAGCAAGAAAATTCCAAATTTAGATCTGTTTTGAAAAGTTTCTTTGTGTTCTTTTTTTCTATTTTGGACCATATGAGGATTTAATTTCCATTTTTATTTGGATCATACAAGCCACATTAATTGGGCCATTGCATAAAAAATCAGCCCAAATATGCGTTAGCTCGACTCTCTTCGACCTCAGGCCTAAGATATGAAAATCGCGAAAATATATCTGCAATGCTTGTACTATATAAGATAGATAACATGTCAATCAAAATTATACTATTATATTTATATATTTATCTACTTCAATTTAGAAGAGGCTTTCCTCGTCTCTGTTTAAGCTATTTAGTAATAACACTTTTAAAGTTCATAACCAACCCCCTCGGCTTGTACTTAAACAAGCGAAGTTGTTGAGTTTTACGTAAGTATTATTTCAGAGTATATTTTGCAGGCAAATAAAGAGGTAAACTTTTCGCAATTCGTCACATCATTAGTAGTTGAAGATCAAATAAGAGGAGCAAAGCACGAAGCTCCAAATTCCGAAATAAAAATAATTTAAAATAAAATTTTGAATATTGCAAATCTAGCATATGTACCAAAGAAGGCAAAGAGTAATACTCCCAAGTCTTGGGAGGGAGTGCACTTTTTGCCATGTTTAAGAATAGATCCACAATAATAACCCCATAAAATAGAATTAAAGAGTAGTATAGTACAATGATTGTGATAGTAAAATTTGAAACCATATAAGTGGGTGCAATTAATATACTAATTAATTAATTAATGTAGTAATTAGTGGCATTGTCCTATGCATTTATTTGAGAGGACACAATTAGTTGAGAGTTACTATTGGTCCTCCTTCTAGGACTAAACAAATGCTTAATTAATGCTATGGAGGTGTGTCAATGTGGTGGGGTTCCCTTAAGTGATGCTGAGTAAATTCTACATTAATTGCTCTTGTAAATTTCAGAATAATAATAATAATAATAATAATAATAATAATAATAATTTCTAGTAAGAATAAGCAATTATCTAATGTATGTAGCACAGCATTTTTAAATAGTTTCGTTATATTTTCCCGAAAAGATTCAAATACTCTTTTTTCTGGTTTGGCATATTTACTTCATCATTGCGTGCTTATGTTTGGGGATCTTTCAATTTGATTAACAGTAGATTAGAAATGACTGTGAATCATGATTTTTATTTTTTGGCATCAAAATAATTAATTTTTGTGCGAAGGTTTTTGCAGTATAACAAAACGGTAATCACAGGACAGATCTGTTAAGGCACATATGAAATTATTTTCTTTTTTTAGTTCCCAAAGTGCTATTATTATGATATACAAACATACATATGTAGCTTTCTTTCATTATTTTTTTAAATTTTAATGGAAGCATTGTTTGTGTGCAAGTGATTTTTAATTTGAGTGATTTAAGAATCATCACATGGTGTGGCTTAAACCACTTATTATGCCATGTGGCATTTGATCCCATAGATGTGAATATGTGCATTTAACTTTGGTAAATCATATATGAAGCCATGGTTGACTCATATATACATTTGTTTAATTTAAAGAGAAATCCATTAAATCCATTATTGATGAAGCATCAAAGGTGTGTTTTTTTCTTTTTTTTTGATCTTTTATGTTTTATTTAAATTTGATATTGATAATACACATATATCTAGACAATTTCATATAAGATAAAACTCATCTCCTTAGTCTTTGGAAAACATGATTCATAGCATTCCAATTATCTCCTCTCTTTGGTTAATTATTTTCTCTCTAGTTTAATTTGCAAATTTTAGGGATTGTTTATTTCAACATAAATAGAAAAGAAAATTATTATATTCAAAGTAATCAATTACACCACTAGTTATTCACTTGTCCAAAAGTGTTTTACAAAAAAAAGAAAAAAAGAAAAAAGTATTGTATCTAATTTGAATTAGTTTTTTGGGGTTATTGCATGTTTTACCTAATAGATGAAAGAATAAGTCAGATTCATTATCTTATTCCACTTTTGTTAATACAAATAGTAGAAATTTTTTGACTTACACAAAAAGTTAAAGTTATCCTCATTATCTGTGTTAAAATAAACACTCTATTAATTAATAGGGGATTAAAAGTTGTGTTTATGAGTACTAATTAAGGATTATGCCTAAATAATATAATGAGTTCTATAAATTAATCCTTTTGGATAAAGATCATGGCAAGCTATAATGACACTACTATTTTGCAAAGTACTTTCCCTACGACCCTACTTCCAAGTGTACAATTTACTTGTAAGCACGTGTCGGCATCGAGTTCGTCGGCATCTTATTATATAATTTTTTAATGGACAATTGCTTATATACTCTTAAAAAAATTCTGACTTTCTAATTTATTTTTTTTAGAAGGCTAATATTAGAAATACTCTTTTTACGTTCCAACTTATTTCAAATATATCTCTAGAGTTAAGTTCTGTTAATAAACTGTTAGAAATAACTGTTATCTCTATGAAATTACTATTTTATCGTTTCAAATACACCCTTCTATCAGCACCAACTTTTCTTATTTGCCTTTAAGTTACGGACACCAAAAATATTTTAATTTTTGATCTTTTCAAATATACCCTTTTATCATCATCAACATTTTTTATTTACCCTTAAATTAAGAGCAAAATATGTGTTTTAATTTTTTTTAACTTTGGTAAATATTTAACTCAGATTTAACACATGTTAACTTAACGGGTAATAATTGAAAGAGTATTTTGAAATAGCGGAGAAACATATTATGGGTAGATTGAAAAGAAAAAAAAAGAATAAATAAAATATTTTAAAAGTTTTGACTTTTAAGGAATATATAAGTAATTATTTCTTTTTTAATTATAGCCAGTAAGGACACCGTCAGAATTATCCTTAAAGATTACTGATACGCAAACAATACATGTTATTTAATTTACTGACGACATGTACAGAATATGATCAGCGCACTAGCAACACTTTAAGAGTCTCTAAATATGAATCACTCCTTAGCTACTTTCGTTTTATTTTTTTGGGGCAATTGCTTATATATCTTTAAAAAGTTCTTGACTTTCTAATCTAACTTTCTTAAAAGGCTAATATTTTTTTTGAGAAATAAGTAGCACGCTAGCCGCTTCATTCAATGGATTGGTGAATTAAGCTACAAGTGTTGGGCAACTTGGCCCCGGAGGCTAAGAAACCAAAAAAAAATAAAAAAATAAAAAAATAAAAAACTATGAATCAAGTAAGATATCCTACTCCTTCAAGAGAAGCTTTAGTCTATGGACCACTAGCTCAGGATTTGGCACTATATTCCGGAAGATAAAGTCATTTCTGGCGTTCCAAATGGTCCACCAGCAACCTACTAGTTCAGTCAAACTAGATCTGTTTCTTCGTTGATCCTTTCTATCCTTCCACCTATCCCAAACGAGCTTCACATCAACCCCCAGGTCACGGGTCTGAATATCGTCTACCCCAGTCACAATAATGAACTTGCTGAAAACACAACGGCTAAACAGGTGGTCTGCTGATTCCTCTTTCAACCTGCATAGTGCACAAGTAGAATCGTTTAACCACCCTCTTTTGCAAAGGATGTCTCGTGTAAGGACCCGTTTCTTGAGCATGAGCCAGCTGAACACCTTTACTTTTAGTGGGACTATAAGGTTCCAAATTTTGGAGCAACGTGCGTCTCTCATTCTTTCGTCCGTCAATGCCGAATAGGTAGATTTGACCGAAAAGTGTCTGTCGGTACTCCAGCGCCAAGGAGCAAGTCCGGTCTATCTACGACAGTGAAGGGCGATAACATTTCTTTGAGTTCTGAGATGCACGGTAATACCCCCTGTAATTGGCCGACGTCTTCGCCCAGGATTTTGGTCCAGTTCTAGCTACCCCTCGAGAAGCAATCTCTCACTCTAACATTTTTTCCCTCGGCCCAGAGGTACACCTCCGGAAATCCCAGTTTCAACATTTTCTCCCCGCACCACCGATCCAGCCAAAAGTCGATAGTACACCTATTTCCTAGTTTGAAATCCGCGCCCCAATTAAAGATGGTCTTGAGACTAGGAATGCCCTTCTACCAGTTAGAATATGGTCTAAAGGAACTGCCTTCCCTCAGTGGTTTTCTTCTCCGGTAGTATAAATCTCGGATTAACTTGTTCCACTGGACTTCCGGGGCTCTGTAGAATTTCCACCACCACTTGGTAAGGAGCGCTTGGTTCATGGTAGCAACATCCAAGATACCTAGACCGCCTTCCATCTTGGTCTTGCACACATTTTTTCAGGCCACCAAACAGCCCTTACCAGGGGTGTTACGACCGCCATTCCAAAAGAAGTCTCTTCTTAGGTCTTCGATGCGCTTAATCGCCCATAAAGGAGCCTTAAACACGGATAGGTAATAAATGGGTAGGTTGGTTAATACCGCATTGACCAAGATGATTCTGCCCCCCCTAAAAAGGAGTTTGGCTTGCCACCCCTCTATTATGCGCTGTAGCTTCTGGATGACCTCCCTCCATGCCTCCTTGGATGGCGGTCTGGGAGAGAGTGGAAAACCCAAATATTTGGTCAGGAAGGAGCCCACTTTGTACTTCAGGATGTTTGCTAGTCTAGCTCCCTTACCTTCCTTTTGTCCCAGGTAATAAAGTTTCGACTTCTTCCTATTGATTTTCATACCCGATGCCCATTCGAATAGCTGCCATAAGAACCTAAGGTTTTTCAAGTACGTGCTTTTTGCCTTGCAAAAAAAGAACGTGTCGTCCGCGAACTGAATGAGGGTGACCTTACTATCCTCGGTCGGGCCAATGCCTTTAAAGAAATTATTAGAGATTGCCACTTTGGTCATTCAAGCCAGGCATTCAGCTACCAATAAGAACAGATGAGGCGAGAGTGGGTCCACTTGCCTTACGCCTCTCTTCGTCTTTATCCATCTGGTCGGCTCTCCATTGACCAGAATCGCCACTTTCGCGTGACAAACGCAAGATTCGATCCAACCACACCACTTGTCGTTGAACCCCCACCAATGTAGAATTTGAAATAAAAATGGCCAGTGAATCCTGTCGTATGCCTTTTCAAAATCCACTTTTTACATTCCAATCTTTTCAATATACCCCTAGAATTAAATTATGTTAATGAACTGTTAGCAATAACTGTTATCTGTATAAAATTACTATTTTGCCTTTTCAAATATACCCTTCCACCATTACTGTCTTTTCTAATTTGCCCTTAAGTTAGGAGTATAAAAAGTCTTTTAATTTTTAATCTTTTCAAATATACCTTTCTACCATCACCAATATTTCTTATTTGCCCTTAAGTTAAGAGTAAAATAGATATTTTAATTTTTTTTAACTCTAGTAGATATTTAACTCATGTTTAATCTAAGTTAACTTAACGGATGGTAACTGTAGGGGTATTTTGAAATAATGGAGGAACATTTGAAAGTTATATTGGAAAGAAAAAAAAAAAATAAGAGTAAATGAAATATTTCTAAAGTTTTGATATATATATAGACAATTATTTTTTTTTTCTTAAATTGTACCTTGAAATAATACTTCTTCTAGTTCGTTTGAGAGAAAAAAAAAACATACTAAAAATAGAAAAGGAATAAAATTAGATTCCAAATGCATAAGAATTAGGAAGCAAACCTCAGTTGGAGAGAAACTATGATATGTATTTTTATTTTTATTATTCTTCTTTAATTGTATAACAAATTAAGAAGAGGAATTAACTAAATGTGGGGGAAGTTTATGGGTTCTTTTAATGTTAATTGCTTAGCTATTTCTATAAAGCAATAAAATTATATATTTATCCCTATAAAATTTGAATTATTAAATATGTCTTTCTAAAGCTACATAGATTTGTAAATATAATTATTTTCGTTAGTTGACGAGGTAAAGTTGATTTTTCTTCTACCAAAGACTCACCTAACCTTAAAAAAAATTCTTTCGATTATATTTAACATCATTTATCATTTTTCAGGTTTTTTACTCTTTATCTTTTATATCATCAAACATTGACCTTAAATATAAATTCTAAAAAGACTTTTAGAAAAAAAAAAAAATTTTACAAAGGCATAATAGTCTTAATAATGAAAAATTAACAGTCAACTAATGGTAGTCGACAAACATAAATAAATTTTCATATTTTTAGAGTTTTAAACAGATATATATACTCTTATGAGTATAAACCTATTTGTTTTCATAAGTTATTGGCCGTTAGATCTACCATTTTGACCCTTTCCACTCGTTAGATTATATTATTTAACCAATCACCTACTCAATCTTAGGGGACTACTATCATCCTAACTAAGAATCACTATCATCCTAACCGCATATCCTCATGTTTGAAAACTAATAAATACAAAAGATCTATACTCAAAAGAGTATAGTATCCCTGCTATGCTATCGGAAGTATGAAAGATCTGATGTTTTCGACTTTTGAACCCTTGGATTAAGAGTTATACGGTTGATGAGATGATTGCGGTCCCCTTAGAGTTGAGTAGTACCCCTAGGATTGACTAGTTCCTACATGATAATAGTATTAATTCGAATGTTAGAAATGATTAAATGATCTGATCTAAGAGCCAAAAAGTCGGAAGTATCAGATCCTCTATACTTTCGATATCATAGTAGTTCTACTATACACCACACACGATAATTAAAAATTTATAGAGATGAATTTGTAACTTTAAGATTTTGTAAGAATACATATGAAATTATCCCTTCCTTTTATGTGGGTGACTTAAAATAATATGTTGGGACCCAATTATTGGTTCAAACACATCTATCATAACGTAAATAAATTAGTGGCGGTGACGAATTGCATGATGTGATACATCTTTAAGCTGGCCTAGCCTATCTCCCTACCCTTAATAGTTGGATTCTTAAATAAATTATTTAAAGTTAATATATTTTATGTTTAGAATAATGAATCTTAGAATAAACTTTATGAGATGTCACTTTGTATGTTTGGATAAAAAATAAAAGCAACAGATACATTATATAGGGAATAAATAAATGCCTTGTTAGAACAAAGCTACAACTATATGTATGATTCATCATATTTTATTTAAAATTTTTGTCATGATCAATCTATGATCGATGTTACATAAAGTTAAGAATATATATATGTGGTAAGTTCATGGACTAATTTGTTAGGGTTAAGGACTAAAGTGCTATTTAACAAAAGTTTTTAGACTCAAACCTATAATTATGAGATCATATATATGTCAAAGTATTTTTTTTTTTTTAATCATCTAATTATTATATTACTCTAACATTGTTGATTATGTATGTATTATTTTCACCTACTTTGTTTGATGGTTATATAGGGCCTCTCATGCTCTACTAAATATCAAATATAATGTTATTTGATGAAATGATGTGTGAATTATGCTATTAAGAGAATTACAATATTGTTATATATTTATCTCTATAAGCTAGTGTTTATTATTATTATTATTATTATTAGTGATGTTGTTGTTGTTGTTGTTATTATTATTATTATTATTATTATTATACAATTTGACATAACCTCATGAGGTGTTAATTTACAAAGATCTTATCACTTTTAAGTTATGTTTTTATATATTGACTACAAGCATAGACTAAAAAAAAGTCAATTCTATATGTTATGTATATATTTGCTAAAATAATCAAATTAATCTAAGAAGATCTTAACTTTGAACAATTTTTTGGATGGATTAGTTGTATCCTAATAAAAAAAATAACATTAAAGAAAGGTTTAAGTGTTTCGATAGTCCTTGTACTATCCTGATATTGCAACTTTACAAACCTTAATCTCTAACTTTATTCTTGGTCATCAAAATAATCTTATGTTTTGGTAAAATGGTCATTTACTCGTGTAAAATGTTTCACACTTTTTGGTGTTGGTGTTATTGAAATATGAGTGAAATATATTATTTAAAAGGAAAAGAGATTACCTTTCGTTTGATTTTCTTGTTAGTGGCTATGAACAGAAATATAATATATATAAAAAAGTTAAAAAAGTTAAAATATTTAGGTGAAAATTTTAAGAACTAATTTGCATATTGTGACGTACAAAGATTCACATATTTTGGCAAGAAAAAGTCACATATTTTGGTCATTTTCTATATTACATGATAAGAAAAGGAGAAGGTTGATGAAACCCCCCCCAAAAAAAGAGAAATACAAACATGATTTTACTTGGAATGGTATTTCTATATGGCTTGCGCTACATAAACGAATTTGGTGGACGGAATAGTCTCGTCGAATTGGCATATGCTGTTGATAGGAACGGCCCACACTATGCTGTGTGGGGCTCCCTTGTCCAAAAAAAAAAAAAAATGTTTTGGAGTAGACACAATCAAACGCTTTATAAGTTTTTTTTCGAATATTTCACTAAATTCGATACGTTATCCAATAACATCACACTCAGTATACTAGTTAAATAGGGCTTATGTTGTAATATTAGAGACTATTTATATGAGCTAAGTCTGAAAATTAAACTTTGACATTTTACTTTTTCTTTTTTATTGAGTGATATGTTCGACCCACAACTTTTCTATGATCGGGTCTAATTATTTTGGGTTGGATCCAAACCTAAATTAGCTGTACAAATTTTGGACCAGACACGTATTAAGCGGCTAAAAAACTGGCACTCTCTATTATCTGCATAAGAATATGCTAAAGATTCGCTCGAAAATTATTAATGCATTAGCAATCACACTAAAAGTCTAAAACATATTAATCAATTTACATCCGTGGTTCGAAGCATTACCGACGCATCAGCAGCACTTTAAGAACATATCAGATTGCACCAAAGATCTTGCTCTTGATCCAATAAGAAAATAGAAAGAGGGTTACACATGCTTTTGCAGGTGCAGTGGAGACCTGGCAAGGTAAAAGTGGGATGGTGAATAAAAGCACTTCTTAAATTGGAAAGTTGAGTATATATTCTGTCTAGCTACTTTAGGAAGAAGCCAAAGCACATTGAGGGAGAGGAATGGGGGGAGTTTTTAGTACATAGGAGTAAGCTAATAAGTAATAGAGAGAGAGAGAGAGAGAGGGAGAGAGAGAGAGAGGGGAAAAAGGAGGATTTTGAGAGCCATTGAGGGGCTTGGAGTGGGGAAACATGCTTTCCTTAAAAGGTTCTCCTCTTTCCCCAAATACCCACTTATTCTGTTTTAGTGTTCTTTTTCCTGTCTTGGTAGATTTCTCTTTGTGGTGTTGTTTCCCTTGATTTGTGTTCTTTGCTTTGCTTTTGGGTTTTTGGAGAGAGAAAATTTTGATGGGCNGGGTGGATGTTTCAGGGTGGTGATTTGGGGTTTGTTATTGGTTTAGTTTGGGAATTGGGTTTTGTTTTGGAACCATGGTCACTAACTCTTTGTGATTTGAGCTTCTTTGCTTTGATGATCTTTTTTTGTGTATTTTTTGTGAAAAGAGTAATTTTTTGGTTTACTGGTGATAAAAATTGGTTCTTTGACAAATTTCCACACTATGCTTTACTTTACAGTAATGTTTAGATGTTTGTGTTGTAGCTTTCCAATTTTCTACCCCCTTTTTCTTTTTTAGATCTCGGATTTGGGTGACTTCTCTTTGATTTTTTTTTTTTTTAATTTAACTTTCACCTGCTTTTTTGTTAGGATGTTGGAAATTATCTACCTTAGGATGCTTAAATTTTTTGTTTTTCCTAATTTTGGGTGTTATACTTCAATTTAGTTATATACTTTAATTTCATATTGGATGTTTATTTTTAATTAAATCAGGGCAAAGTTTGCAGAGAACTCTAGTGATATTGGTTGTTGAGTAATGTTAAATCTTGTACAGATCTTTGCATTCTCATAGAAATTTTATATACTTCTTTGGTAATACATGCTTTTCGCTTCTTATAGATACCCATAAAAATAGCCATGGGTAGTTTGGCTCTTTTCTGGGCTTTAGATAATCCTTTATGCAATTCCGAAATTCGGGGTGGTTAATTGAATGTCGAAAACCTTGTAGGTCAAGCATTTGGCTAGTAAATTTCGCACTGAAATTGTCGCTGATGATGTATTTTATGCGCATTTGCCGTCGTGGAGCTTTAAGGCATTTACATTTTCGCGTATGAGATAGGTTATTCTGCAATAGAGACGATTCTGACGAGCGGAATTAAAACACTGATAACATCTTTGTTAAGTAAATCGAGGGAGATGAGTGATGGTTTAGTTCTTGTGTTTTACTTTAGCTTGTTTAATGCGAACTTGTCTACTTGCAGAATTTAATGGTTATGATTAGTTTGTTGCTTGCCACATGGGAACCCTGTAACTTTTCCATCTAGAGAAGCTGAGAAGCTCAAAATTAAACTTATCCAAGTGGGTTAGTTGAGTTTTGAATAGTGGGAGATAAGTAAATGTGAGACTCAAGCAATTTGACAGATCTTTATATTTTATGAAATGCACCTATGGTTTTCCGTACGTAGGAATGAGATTGTTTATTTAAGAAGTGTAAAACGCGGAGGCTTATCTGTTAGATGTGCCTCGAAATTTGGTTATTGAGTTCAGTTTTGTGCCCTCGATTCGCCGACAGTTTCGCGGCGCGACAAATTTTGGAGGCCTAAGTGTATAGCCTACCGTTAATATCTGATGGGGGGGGGGGCGGGGGGTCCGGAGGTCCCGCAGTACAAGTCGGATCCAAAATTGGAGAAACCTGTTAAGGAACGTCTTTCTTCTTTTTTGCCCTAGAGGTGACACAGCGAATCGTACTTCCACAACATTGTACTCTCCTTTTCATATAGTGAAGTTCTCTCCTCCTCCACCCGTAATTTTTTTCCTTCATAAAATTTTTTCACGTAAATCGTTGTGTTCTATTTTCTTTTAATGTTTTGTGGTTTGTCTACTTTGTGATCACCGTTTTTCGTTTCTGTTTGTGCACTCGTCATGACATTATCTATATGTGATGGTTCAGGGGATAATTAATGGGCGACGGATCTACATTTCATTCAATATTTTGGTGATTCTTATTTTTAGTATTTTCCTCTTTTTTTTTCGTTTACTCTTTTGCTTACGAGCGTAGTGATTGCCCAACAAGCTGCTTATTGTGTAAATCTGTAGAGATGTTCATAATAACTCATACAATAACCTATCTGAATGTAAAATTGGAATATAACTTTTGAAATTGTTTCTTTTTCTGTACTCGCATTCTTCTCACCATCTACTTAGACTTTTTAATCTTAATTTGATTGTGCTATCATTTCGAATCCATAATAAGCATAAAAACCCACACTTTAGGCATAATTCAGTATCATGATTGAGATGGCCTGGCCTCTAAGACGCATAATTTAGAGCTTCACTATTCGACAACAAATTACTATAACCCTTCGATGGTTCTTACCTTTCCTTTACCTTCTCAATTTCTTCTTTCTAAATTTTGTCAGGTGATGCAAGCAATCAGGAAAAGCAGGTTGATGGTCATGTGAAGCCAGTTTTGTCTCTCGAGAGTGGCGGAGCCATTTACTCGCCGCCGAGTGTTGATTATGGCCAGCCTATTGTAAGTTCTCATCGAGCTTCAAAACTTCGACATGTCTCTGCTTCTTCATGTCTTCACATTATTTCATTAGAGTAAGCAATCAACAAAGTAGAAAAGGTTGAATGTGTTTCTAAAACCCAGAAATTGAATAATAGTTTATGTGAATTTGAGCGAATAGCTTTGCAAAAATGGTATTTCTTGTGTGCCCCTCAAAATCTTGTTTATCCGAATGCTGTGCCGCTGCTGGGGTTGATAATCGTTTTTGAATATATAACTCTGCGTGGAGCAGGATTGCAAATAGAACATCTTTTAGCGTAGGTTCTTATATCCAAATTGCAGGGTTATTTGCTGTAACGTCGCATGTTTTCTATTGGAAAATAGGCAAAAGATATCCATCGTATAATCGAAGTACGCCTAGGGAGCATGTTGACTCAAATCTTTTATACGCTCTTATTGATCTCCATTCTTCGCAGGGTTACATTCCGATTCCTCAGGGAGATCCATACTTGGGAGGGATCTTAGCTGCTTATGCGCCGCATGCTGTGGTATGCTGTATTTAGCTTATTTAGCTGTATTTTATTTTCTATCTTGCCGCATGTGATTACTGTTTTATGTTCGTCGCATTACAATTAAACTTAGCTAATCTAGAAAAATGAACTTTTTTTTATGGCCTACTCAAGTATATAGTATGTAGAACATTGGAACATCGTCGTGTCAAAAGCTTCAAATACCTCATAGAATAATTGATACTCGTAGCACAAAATGATGAGTAATTATCTTTCTATGGTACAATCCAGTTTGTTTGTTGTTAATTTTTCATGGCACGTCACGGCATTCCCATCATTTTGCATCCTTTGTCATATCATATCTCCCTTTTTTCTCATCTTAATCCATAAATATATTTCTCCCTTTAAGTTGTGGCCCTCTAATTTTTCTTCCTCCCGATTTTGCCTGATGTTTTTTTTTTCTTTTTCTTTTTTCATTTCCTTGAAATAGATTCTTCCGCAAAGCACGGGAATGCTGCCTTCTTTGCGAGTTCCCTTGCCTTTGGAACCTGCAGAAGATGAACCCATATATGTTAATGGTAAACAATACCATGCGATCCTCCGTAGGAGACAGCTGCGAGCGAAATTGGAGGCTGAAAATAAACTCGTAAAAGGTCGAAAGGTAGCTTCTTCTCATATATCTTTCCCTGCTCTCCTCTCTCTCTCTCTCTCTCTCTCTCTCTCTCTCTCTCTCACACACACACACACACACACACACACTATGGTTGAATACATTATCTACTGCAGAGAATCCTGAAACTGCACACATTGGACTGAAATTTTGTAGAATAATTAGATGCTGCTGTTTTGTTATTGTTATTGACGCAAATTCGTGCAATTTCGTAATGTAGGTTACGTTTGTGCAGGGTTGAGAAAACTCTTGGGGAATCATAGAATCCACACAAAATTTGAAAATTATGTTTTCCTACAATCTTTGCTCACATTTAACTAAGATAACAGCCACTGATGTGCCTCGAAAGAGGGACAGAGAAGCACACAGATACAACTTTTCTTGTTTGCGGGCTTAGCATATCTTCTCCTACAATCTTTGCTCACATTTGATTGCTGTGAGTTGTTTAATGATAAGTAATCTCTATATACTTTCTGTGCAGCCGTACCTGCACGAGTCCCGACATCGTCACGCAATGAAGAGAGCGAGAGGATCGGGCGGGCGGTTCCTCAACGCCAAAGAGCAGCAGGAGCACGAGCAGCAGCAGCAGCACCAGCAGCAGCAGCAGAAGTCAGCAGCTACTTCCACTGCCAACAGGAAGTGCTTCTCGGGCTCGACCGAGCTGCAGCTAGGCGGAGATTCGGGTTTCCACACAGACGACAGCACTTCCGGTTCTTCTGCTCATCATCTCGGCTTTTTCTAGCGCCTTCCGCTGTGCAGCACTTAAAGCCGAGGGGCTCTTCTGTTGTGAGTCGAATATCGCTGTTGTTGTCGGTTGGATCTCTCGTCTCGGTCGTGGTGTCTGCTGGGCAATTCATCCTTGGCTTTTACACTCTGTCACTGAAATGCATCATTTGTTAATCTAACATTTTCAGGATTGGTGATCTGAAGCATCATGTTTGAACATTTCTGAAATATACTTGCTGATATCAAAATCCTTTTGTTGATATATGAGGGCTGGTTGTGAAATCTGGGTATAAGATTTGAGCCTTTTAACTAATGATTAATCTGAAATGTTCTTCGGTTGTCGTGCCGGAGAGTAACTTTAGATAAAAATGGATAAAGTGATAAAATTTTATAAATATATACTTTATTATTGTATGCAACTAAATAATTTATCTATAATTGCAGTAAACGGGATGCATATAATTGTAACTGTTGCATTTTTAATTTTACGCGTCTCCAACTATGTCATATTTATAATTACATCTGAGCACTTTTCATTTGATTTTCTAAAAGGTAAAAACTAGTTGCAGAAAATTTGAATTAGCAGGTTTTGTGCCGAAGATGAAACTTTTCCTTCCTTTTTAAGCCTTAATTAATCCTTTTAACTGCTCTGATTTTATTTTCTAATTGAATCTCTTAAATAAATGCTTTTAAAATTGATTCAATATATGCGATCTTTCCTTCATTGTTGAGCCTTAATTAATCCTTTAATAACTGTGATTTCATTTGCTAATTGAATCTCTAAAATAAATGCATTACAAATTGATCCGTGCATGTATTTGAGGTTCTTTTGCCCTATTCAAGGGACCTCTCAATATACAGTTCATCCAAGCATAGCTAAAAATGATCCAAAAGTTATTAGATTTTAATGCTTTTCCCAATTAGTAAGATTCTGTGGATATTTGGTTCATGCAATTTTCATTTTCACTTAATTCTCTTAATCCTCTCCTCTATAAATTTGATTATTTGAGCACAATATCCTCCAAAGTTTATTTGAATCAAAAGAAAACAAAAAAAAAAAAAAAATGAAGGTCTCATACTACACTGGTGCTTTTCTCCTCCTTGTTCTCTTTTCAGGTAAAATATTATATGGTGTGTACAAATGAAATTTTCTATTCCATATTTTGTGCAACTTATCATTTTTTATCCTCAAACTTTTAGTCGCCTTTCATTTTGGTACGCAACTTCTTAGTTCGCGTGTTCAACATTCGAAATCCCAAACTTTCAAATTTGTTGTTGTTATATAATACGAAACAACCGTTATTCTTTAAGCAGGAACTGCTACTTCCAAGGATAGGTACAAGTTCAGATATAAGCAGTAACTAGATTAATTTTGTGTTTGGATGAAAATTGGGTTGTTCCTAAGAATAAGGTAAATAGTATTTGGATAGTTAGATTGGAACAAGAGAAATAAGAGTTATAATTTAAAATTAAAATTATATTATGTAATTAATTAACATCAAAATATTACTTAAAAATAAATAATAAATTATTAATAATTAATTATAAATAATAAATTAATAATATTGAATATCTAATTAATAATAATAATTATTTAATAATTATTAATAAATAATAATAATTATTAATTATTCTTATTAATTAATTATAAATAATAAATTAATAATAATATTGATTATTATTAAGAATAATAATTATTAATAAATAATAATAAATATTATTAATTATTAATAATTAATTATAAATAATAAATTAATAATAATATTGATTATCTAATTATTAATATTTAATTATAAATAATAAATTATTTAAATTATTTAATTATTAAAGCAATAAATAATGATTTAAATATATTAATTAGATTAATTAATAATTTACTGCCATTAAAATTAAATTTAGATTTTAATTAACCTTGTTCTCATTAAGGAACAAGCTAGTTCCAGGAAACAGGTGAAACTGCAGTTCCAGTCTTATACCAGCTTGTTCCAGGAACCTGAAAACTACTGTTCCCGGAAACCAAACATGCCGTTTGGGAACAAAGGGGGGAATAAGGGCTTATTCCCCCCCATTGTTCCCAAACCAAATGCTATCTTAGAGAATAACGGTTGTTTCGTATTATTTAACATAGTATCAGAACAGGAGATCCTGAGTTTAAGTCATGCTAGACTTCTAGTATAATTGATTTTTTCTTATTTAATTCAGGTCTACGTTAATGAATGAAGCATATAGCATACTATCTGTAACGCTCCCAATAGTCCCACATCGGATGGGATACTGATTCCGATCAGTTTATATGAGACCTACACGCTAGTAATAATAACTGGGCCCAACGAGTTTTGTTGCTAGCGGGTCGGGTCGTTGCAATTGGTATCAGAGTCGAATACCAGCCGAAAGTGTGAGAACTAAGTGCTATACGGGACAAAGTGCTACACCAACGGGTTTGGTGGGAGCCACCTCTAGAATCTCACATCGCCTTATAATGGCCCTAGTCTGTCTGTCTGTGATCTGATTTGGACCCGACGAGGATGTCAGGGTCTAAACAGGGGGATACTGATTCTGATCAGTTTATATGAAGCCTACACGTTAGTAATAATAACCGGGCTTAAACATTTTGGGCCGGTAGTTTGGGCCCAACGAGTTATTATTGCTAGCGGGTCGGATCGTGACACTATCTTTTTCTCTAAAAAAAAAAAAAAAAGAATTTAAGGTCTGAAATAACAACTTACATTTTTTAGGAGAAAAATAAGACTTCAGAATAAGTTGGAGACTAGTGCTGCAATTTACCCAAAAAAAAAAAAATTTTGGAATTAAGGGGGCCAAATATATATATATATATATTTTTAAATGATTGAATTTTATGCAGCTGGAATGATGATGAACAATAGAGCTGAGGGAGCTTCTTGCAAGATTTATCCTCCAAATCCTCCTCCAGGTGGATGCAATGAGAAGACATGTGAACAGCAATGCAAAACCTTTCAAGGGAGTGGAGGTTGTGAAGGCCAACTTTGTGGATGTGTTGTTCCCTGTTAAAAGGGAAACTTTTTTTTTTATATATATTTACTCATTCCCACTCCTTATAGTGATTATCCTTGAGCGAATAAAGCCGCATATATCTTTAAATTTGATTTAGAGTATCTAAAGTTTTCGAGACTCGAATTTTACAACTTTTTTATTACTGTTTACCATCTGATTGATCGGTGACAAGATGGATAGCTAAAACTAAAAAATTAATAAAAATTCAGTGATGTGCTTCTTGGTTTAAAGGTGTTGATCTTGGTTTAAAGAGTGCAGAAGTAATTTTCATCATAATTTGGATTGATTTGAATTGCATTATACCGTGAAGATACTAAGTGCATCATACTTAGCCACTAGAATTATTGATTTTGAGCTTTTTTGGTTCCTGAATAAATCCTAAAATTTAGATTTTATATTTGCAAATAACGTCAATAATGTATAACGATGTCGATCACTAATTTAAATTCTCACTATAAAAAATAAAGTGAAAGCGCGAAAACACTTTACTCCTTTCTGACAATGGATTAATATAGAAATACTAAAATGGGAACTACAGACGGTAAAATTTTATACTTTATATCACAAATATAACAACGTTTTAACACTATGGTATATTTTAGAGTAGCAGGTTGGTATCCTCTTCATTGGACCATGGATCTCCAATCCCTCTACCAATATCTCCTCTCTTTTTTTTGTCATTATTTTTCTTCTAATTCATCTCCAAATTCGATTATAAAAACTTGTGCTTGGATCTTACTATGAGAGGGAATAATATTTGTATAGGAAAAAAAGGCCCAGATTTTCTCACTTGCCTTATCGATTTTTGTTTAAATACTAAAAACACAGGAAATTTTTAAGCCCTAGAACCGTAGGATGTAAGATGTACGTCTAGTAATAGTGTACAAACAACTTAGGGTGTTTTTTTTTTTTTAGTTTTGTTTTTTTTTTTTTTTTAAGGGAGAGGCAAAACCGGCCCGGTCTACAAAAGCATCCAAAACTCCGCCCATCGAAGGCCCGGCCCAATTAAACCCCAGCCCGGATTTATTGATAGTTCTGAGCCCATTTGCTGCCCGATTACTATCTAAAATATTATTTTCAAAACAAAAAAAATCTTACTACAAGTACACATTAATTTATAGTTTACAAACTACCATGGATGATACAACACCACTTGCGCGAAAGTCTATAGTATTACACTTGCATTACATATCTCTTTATCGGAGAGAAAAGTACAATAAAAATATTTTATTTTATTAATTTCGATAAGACGGGTAAATCTAAGAAAACAATCACGCTACACCAGCAATATAACTAGTGCATTTTAAACTTTTTTTCACACCTGCTCGCTGCTGCTCGCCAAATTACTATATTTTAAGTTGGTCGAAGGCACGTGGCTCTCCCCCATTGGCTGATCCCCATCTATAAAAACCCCTTACACCATATGCTCTCTCTTTTGCTACCGAGTACTAAACCAAAAAAAACTAACTGCAAATTATGTCACATAGTTCTTCGGTTCTTCCTCCTCACCCTCCTCTCGTGCACAGCCGTTTCATGGTACGCCGACTGCGAGGCGGCCTTCGAGAGCCCCGCCGATCAGACGAAGGCGCTCCTTGCGGTCTGTCCCCTGCTGCTGCTTGTTGCCGCCGTCCGGTGGTGGCTATCAGTGTGGGACGTGCCATTCGTCTCGTAGTCGATCCCCCGTGCCGGCCGAAGGAGTTCGCCACGGTTTTGGTGATTCTTGTTATGCGTATGCTGCCGTCTTACCAGTCGTCATTGTTTTGGGAGCGGTGGTTCCCAGTGCGGAGGCTGCAAGGCCACAGATAGGTAGGGCTAGCAAATGAGCGAGCCGGCTCACGTTCGACTCGATATTTGGTTCGCTCGAGCTCGACTCGAAATTAAATGAGCCGAGCTTGAACAAAAAAAAAAAGCTCGAAATTTATTTCAAGCCGAGCTTGAGTATTACTTGGCTTGTTTGAATTAGGCTCGAAAAGCTCGAATATATATATTTGCTCTTTTATTTGTCTATTGGGTTTGTTTTTATGGGCCAACAATATTGGTCCAAGTTTAACTAAATTCAGATTATTCACTCAGCCTATATATAATTAAAATATATTATATTTATATATTTTTTAATATATATATATANAAAAAAAAAAAAAAAACAAAATAGTCACAGATAAAACAAACCTTTCTAAAATATGTATAGCAATATATTTTGTTTGTTACACAAGTCTACCATAGATATATCAATGTGAACAATCAAAGAACAGCACATCTCATGTGTCTCGAAATAGGAAAAGCAATATGTATACCCCCTTATAAATCATATCTCCAAACCAACCTCAATAGTGTTTTGAATAAGTCGAGAAGGACTTCACTAATAATAAATTTATAAGAAAAACTTGAAATTTACAAAACTTTTAGATTTTTACAAGAAATCTTACTCGAGCTTTGATTTTGTAATATCAAACTACTTTTGTTAGCGTAGCCTCCTCCCTCCTCCAGTCAAAATTGATCGATCCCTAATGCAAGGTCACTTAAATCTGTATATTATGAAACAAATAGTAAATCATATGGTACACTGTATAAGTTTATATGATAAATTTTATAAATAATTAAAATTAAAATTAAAATATATAAAAATGATGATATGGTCGGAAATAAAGTACTGTACTTACTGCGCCACGTGTTGTTTTTCCAAATGTTGTTGCCCAGAGCAATCAGCAAAATATGGGCCTTTTTTTGCATTTAGCAAATTTTTATTTTAAAATTTATCCTGCCAAAATTTAATTTGCAAAAATGATTCTGACTTGCCACATCAGCACCAAGAGGGTAGGGCGGGGGCCGTGTGTTAAATTGAACACGGTAAATCATTTACGGTGTTCAAATACGGTGAATGGTTCACCGTATTTAATACGTATTTTTTATATATTGAAAAGTGAAATAGGAGGTAGGAATGTCAATAGGTATGAATATCCGAAATATTATCTAAATTCAAACCCGAATAAATTATATATATATATACATAATTTATTTTTATTTATTTATACAATATATAAAATATTTAATAATTTTTATTTCTTAGATCTTTATCCAACGGTATAGATTTTTAAAACCCGCTGGGTTCAGTTTCGGATTTCCAGTTTTTGGTCGGATATAGATATGGATATGGATATGAATTTTTAAAATCTGTCGGGTTCGAATCCGGATTTGGATTTTAATTTGATTTTCGGGTTCGGGTTCGGATTTTTGAAAATGAGAAGAAAAGGAATACAAATTCCCTATTCTTCTTTTCAATATACAAAAAAATACGTACTAAATACGATAAACCATTCATCGTGTTTAGACACGGTGAATGATTTATCGTGTTTAACTTAACTACCGCCCCAGCCCCGCCCACGTGGCGCTGACGTGGCGCCTGCGTGACAGGCTAGAGCCATTTTTGCAAATTAAATTTTGACAAAACTATTTTTAAAATAAAAATTTGCCAGGAATCTAAATGCAAAAATAGCCCTCCAATAATTTTTAGAAGAGATGTGACTAGCTAGATATAAATGATGTGATATAGTCATTATACAGTAACTTTCTCTAAAATCTAAAAGAGGAGAGCAGCTTGTGAGCCTTTTTGATGTATTTAATTTTGTAATATACAGTAATAAATTTGGTGGCTTTTTTTCTTTTTTGTCCCTTAAATTTAGATTAAAAGATAAAAGAGTAGGCTTTTTTTGCAAATAGCCCCCTTACAAATTTTTTTTTTTAATTGGCCCTGTCAAAAATTTATTTGCAAAAATGGCCCTGGCCCCGCCACGCAAGCGCCACGTCAGCGCCACGCGGGCGGGGCTGGGCCAGATGGTTAAGTTGAACACGGTGAATGATTCACCGTGTTCAATACAAAATTTTTGTATTGGACACGGTGAATGAATGATTCACCGTGTCCAATACAAAATAGCTAAGATCGAAATATTTGTATTGGACACGGTGAACCATTCACCGTGTCCAATACAAATAATTAGACACGGTGAATGATTCACCGTGTCCAATACAAATAATTGGACACGGTGAATGATTCACCGTGTCTAATACAAATACTTCCAACTTAGTCATTGTTGGAATATTTGTATTGGATACGGTGAACCATTTACCGTGTCCAATACAAAAATTTTGTATTGAATACGGTGAATGGTTCACCGTGTTCAACTTAAACATCTGGGCCCGCCCTGCCCGCGTGGCGCTGACGTGGCACTGGTGTGGCAGGGACAGGACCATTTTTGCAAATAATTTTTGAACGGGACTATTTTTATAAATAAAATTTGCCAGGAGACTATTTGCAAAAAAAGCCCTAAAAGAGTAATAGTTAGCAACTAGGCCTGAGTAAAAAAGTCATAGCAAAAACTCGCAGCTTCTTATACTGAAAAAAGGTTAAAGTGTGATCCATAGATTGGCATTGTTGGAAACACGAATCCACATGGAATGTTTGAAATGCCGCAAATGTTAGGGCACATTAATGCACAAATTCTAGCTCTAAATACGCAAAAATATTTAACTTACTAGTTACTCTAGATAATGCAGATAACTTATTTTAACAAATAGAAAACAGGGGGAAAAAAAAAAAAAAAAAAGGGAAACATATACGCCACTTTAATAGACAACAAAGACGCTTCAAAAATATAATAATATTTTAAAAAATAAGAAGTGTGCTTAAATATTTAAAATAAATATCATATTCAGTACTAGATATAATTTTAGGAATATGTGCTATTTAATCTAATCATGAGTGTCAAAATACCCAAACATCCAACTCCTACACAAAAAATAATTTTGTGCCGAATAAATCGCTCATCGAACATCTTATTTTGGCCTCCAAACAAAACGATGAAATAGATTAAATAGAGACTAGCCGACCACAGAGGATGTAAATGTCNTATATATATATATAATATATATATATATATATATATATATATATATATATATATATATATATATATATATATATATATATATATAAATACTTCACAAAACAATAAAACAAAAAAAGAAGTGAAAGAGATAATATTTAACAAAAAGCTCACTAATGTTTGAATAAAACTGCGCATACACTCCAAAAAAAAGACATATGATATACACTCAATCCATCCTAGAGTGAAATCTTTTTTACTAATCACATCAATATGACCGGTGAAAACTATCTCATCCTAGAAAAATAGAATGTATATCATACACCTCTTTTAAAAATATGCAGGTAGCTTTTTCCACAATGTGTTAAGCATGTATTACAGACTCCGCAATACAATGGAGATAGAAATACAACACACTGTTTGAATTTTCGACCCAATACTACACAACTGTTCGCTTCTGCAACATACAGGTAGAATGGTTAATTGGATTACTCAAAAATGCGGCAAAAGCATATACTGTCTTTCAGGAGTCCTTTGAAAACTCACTACCGCCCCAGAATTTGAACAAACTGCCGACGCATAACACCCTTTATCACATACTTACGACTGAAGTTCCCTACCATTTACGGCGTCTTTTATCACCCTGTTACACCAAAACACGGTGCATCGCTAACGGCCAAAACGAAATAGAGCTCTATGACTATAAAGTGATTACCTCCTTGTCTTTGGACCTAATAGGGAATTATAATGCAATTTAAGGCCTTATTAGTAAAAGTACCCGCAATAAGCAGGAGGAGGACCCACAACCAGTTGTAGGCTGTCAAGCTGTTAATCATTAGCCCCACTCAACGGAAGCGAGGATAAAGGGGAGAAGTAAAAGAAATAAAATGAAAAAAAGAGATGAGAAATCAGAAAATGAGGAAACAATTGCATTGAGCAACAGGATGGTTTCCTCTTTTTATGTTAATATGAATCATGCATTACTAAAGACACATAGAAGAAGGAATACGATTTTGATGGAAATGCCCCTCGTTCACGCTCTTTCCTATTTTCTTCTAGATCCTTTTCCTTTTGACTTTTCTTGCTCCCTTATTTTCCCTCTGTTCTCTTATCTCTCATAAGTAGAACCAATGGCTACTGATAGGTTTCCAGCAGCAGGCTGCAAGCCCTCCTGCTGCTGCAAATCACAGGATCTTCACTAGCAACAAAAAAAGAGACAGATATACAACCTAGCAATTGATCAGTCTTAGGCTAATGTCTCCATGAAGCAGACTAAAGCAAATCGAGTGATATAGCAGTAGCAGCACTAATTACATGTGGTAATAAACTTCCTACTACAAAACAAGGCCAATACAATATTCAAGGAAAAAAGACTAGATAAAAAAAAGAGGGCCCCTAGAATATGTAAGTTAATGCATTTTGCAGTAGCTTTGATATGCATTATAATACCAAGTCGATTAGAGGTCAAATCTTAATTGAAATTCTACCCCATAGGCCAAAAAGAAGGGCAATAGAGTAGATCTCCTCCGTTGAAAAGAATTTGCTAACTAGCCGCCTCAAAATAGGACAGCTGTTTTAAACTTCTAGGATCCAAATGCCATTTAATACCCAAGGATCTATCCCCCAATTTAAGTCACCCTGACTACCACTTCGACTTTGTAGCAGAGATCTCTGTTCTCTACAAATACAAAACAAATGATTCAGATGCGATCATAATTTGGACTCCGATTTTCTACAAATCAAAGAGTGACTATTTCTCTACCATTGATTTTTAGGATTAGAGGATTCCTAGTTAGCAGATTTTCAAAAAATATATTAACTTTTATACATAGACTCTTTAGATGTTGTAGATCATATCTATCAAATTAGATTTTAATTTTAAAACTCGTAATACATTAAAGTTCTATTATGAGTCTAAAAATCAAAATCTAATTCGATAGATATGATCTACAACATCTAAATAGCCTATGTATAAAAATCTATATATTTTTGAAAATAGATTAACTATACATCAACTTAGTCCCAAACCTCTTGCTTTCTTCCAAATCAAACAAGAGCTCTTACTTTATTGCTGATTCTCAAGACTTACTAATGCCTTGTTAATAGAATTTTAACAACATATAAATTTTTATGCATAGCTCTTTAGATGTCACAAATCATATCTATATCTATCAAATTAGATCTCTCATTTTAAAACTCTGAAAAGTTTTAAATAAAATAATATTAATATCAAATCTAGGTAAAATCAAAAATCAAATCTAAATAATATATTTTACTAGACTTCCTTTCATGTTAGATTTGCTAAAAATAAAATATGACCTAACTCTAAACCAACAAAACTCAAATAAAATCCTTAATTAAGTCATAAAGGCTTTCATCTAATTTTTCCAACCTACTACACAATTATTTTAGAGCAATGCTACCAATTTACCCTAAAATGGGTGTATATCATATACCCTACTCATCCTAGGATAGAAGTGTTGCCGATAATCAATGTGTTACATCAATATGACTAGTGGGGACACCCACACCCACACGACGGGTGAGGTGTATGATGTACTCACAAAAAGGAGTTAGTTTACTATGTAACACTTACACCACATCATCTATATCCAGCCAACCATATCTCTCTTTTTGAGAGAAAAATACAAAAAAAAAATATTTTTTTAAAAAAAATCATGATGGGATAGGTGAACCCATCATATGTTAAACTGTTGCATATATAACTGTTGCATATATGCTACACCTGCAACTCACGAGCTAAAAAAAATCATGATGGGATAGGTGAACCCATCATATGTTAAACTGTTGCATATATAACTGTTGCATATATGCTACACCTGCAACTCACGAGCTAAAAAAAATCATGATGGGATAGGTGAACCCCAGGGGAGCTTTTTTGATTGGTTGGGGATACCACATCAGCAATATAACTGTTGCATTCTAGACTTTTTCCCCAAAAGGGATGTTGTACACTAAGCATTTTTCATTATTTTACCCTACTATGGGACTCAACTTGAACACCTACTAAACAATTCAAGAAAGAGCACTAAACAATTACTCCAAACCATTTATACCGTTGGTTTTCAGGTCCTATTGACGAGGACCAAATGATTTGAAGCACCTATTCATTGCACTATTCTCATTAAAAAAAACTTGTTTTCCCTTTCCTTAGTCACAATTGAGTAAAGCTATAATATTTCTAAACAACAACCTTGTTATGCTAAGGACGGACTAAAAGGTAGCTACTAACAATGACCTCTTCATCAATCCAACTCACGAGATAAGAGAAGACAAAAAAGGAAAGATGAGCTAAAAAGGATACAATAGAAAGGGAAAAAAAGATAATTTACAAGTGTCGTGAATAAGGACACTGACATATGGCAATATGATGATTCCCCTCTTCATGTAAGTAATATACTACATATATGCACAAGTGAAAATGCTACACCTGCGACCTATTAGGTACACATTAAAGACATAGGTGCTTAGAGATGGGTGGAAGCGCGGTGTATAACCCACTATAACTAGCGAATCGGCCCACTCATGAATCTGATAGGTCTATCTCTTCAACATGCATGTAACAGGATGTAAGATAACATTATTCTCGCAAGGATAATGCTATACCCACAACTCTCTACATTCATGCACTAGTAGGGCCTATCCAGTTCATGGTTAGAACCAATTGATAGATCATGGCAGGCGCCACAATTCCACACACTATTGTCTCGAAAGCAATGCTATCCATACACCTCAAAGTGGGTGTAAATCATACATCCCATCCATTCTAAGGAATCACTAGTCACATCAATAGGACTAGTAGGAAAACCCCACCCATAGAATGGGTGGAGTGTATGATTTACGCACTAAAAGAAGTGTATAGGTAGCAGTTTCCTCGTCTCTAACTATTACAGCACTTAAATCTTTTAACTGCAAATAGAGAATTGCAACGATATCATTTCCATATGCAATTCATAAAAGGAGGACACAATCACAGTCCTATGTTGTCTTCATCTTTTATTTATTTATTTATCTTCAATGCTATTCTTTTCCTTTCTTATTGTCACTCGTCATCTTGCTCTCTCATTTTCCTATTGTTCTCTCTTCTTAAGTAGGTTCAATGACTAACGATAAAAGGTCAATACAAAGCACGAACCCTCCTATCAAAGGAAGCCACAAGATTTTTTTTTTACTTAATTAAAAAGATTTAAGATTTAGCCTCATGAGATGAAAGGTCAATCTCAAGCTCCTATCTCTAAGTGGGGTAGGAAAACAACACAAGTATCAACAATAACTAAAAATTCAATAGTTATGCAACATTTAAATTAAAGGCAAAAAGGCCAATTTTATGATAATTGTATGTACACAACACTAGGTGTGCAGAATAATCTCTAGCAATAGGAGCCACCAACAGCTCAAAGGGTAGTCGAACACTCCACTCTAAGCAGCGAGTGTCATTAAGAAAGCTAAAAAATTATACCACCTATCACCAAGAATCCACTTATGAACAAAGTCCATCACAATCTTATAATACAAAGCATAAATCCTCAAACAATTGCATCTAAATTACAACTTAAGGACACATAATGCCAACATATAAAATAGTTTGATAATTTTTTTTACTAGAAAAGAGACTCGAACCCTAATCCAATTAGAAACCATATCTATACTAGTGGTTTCATTAAAACTAGTATTCTTATGGAACATGATACTGAACAAACAATTGCAATTCCAACCAAACCATAGAAATCAGTGTCTTTAAGAACCCAAAGCAACAATTTCATTCGTATAACACAATCCAAAAAATGATCCATATCAACAAAAGACAATAATTTGATCACCGTCGGCAAAAGAGATGATACCATAAGAAAGTCAAATAATCTAAGATGTTTTCTTACTCTAGCTATGTACAAGGAAAAATTCATGCCACAAATTAGATAATATTGCTTGACTACTACGTATAGATCTGTAGTAAGACGCCACCTTTCTCATTCAAACTAAAAGGCTAACATTGATTAAGACCTCTAAAAGAGCATACCAAAGCTTGTGAGATTTCAACTATCAACCTAGGTGAGTAGATATTACAACCACTGAATCAGTAACTAAGGTGCAAAGCATACACATTTCTGAACCAGATTGTAAAGCCTAAGCTAAAGCAACTTTGAACCAACTAAGTATATAGACACTAATTTGTAGTTAGGGAACATTCTTTATTCCAAAAAAGTAAAACAATGACAATGTCCTTATCAATTAACATAGTGATAAGAACACTTCCCTTCTTATTTGGGCAAATTAAATCATTTTGCTACCCAATTATGGTGTTGCACCCTTTGTGGCATTGTTGGGCCTAGTAACTAAACAAAAAAAGCTCTAGCATCAACTTGAAAAGCAAAAAGCTTATGCTTCCTACCACTTCTCAATTTATTGTCTATCCATGCAGATTGGTTTAATGACCATGCAACAAGCTAGTTCTACTACTATTTCTTTGGGATTTCATCAGGAAAAATCAGGAAAACACCAAGCTTACAACATTCTACATGCTTGTCGAAGGATTCAATGCTTGGACAGTTAGAAATAGCAATTGGGTGCCAGGGAGGGTGTCCACAAGGACCCAAAAACTGCACCCACTTATGGATTTGATCAATTTATTCCTTCCACACAAACATAGTAGGTTGTAAACATAAAATCTCAAAAAAGAAAGCTCCAAACATCAATAAATGTTTCGTAGTGCCTCAATAAATACCAAATGCTATCACTTTTTACAGCTGCACCATGAACCCACATTGCCACAAAGGGCGCAACACCACAACTAGAAAACTTGAAAATTGAAAATTCAACCCACAAACCTCACATGAGAATAGAAGTGCACTTACCATTATGCTAACAAGCAACAAAAAATCTATATACAAGCTCACTAGTTCTTAGGCTGTAAGTCATACTATCATACCACTCCTAATATGTCATAATAATATCACATTTCTTCTATCTAGTAGGCCTATTTAGAGCATTTCACAAGAGTACTAAAGTAGCTTTTTGTACTCTGTAAACAAAATTTCTTAAAAGCTGCCAAAGTTTGCTGCGAAAACAAAATGCAGTACTTTGCTGCGAAAACAAAATGCAGTACTTTGCCAACGCATTCTAGTAAAGTAGGAAGATTAACTTTCCACACGCGAAATATCTACTTGAAGTAGCGAGAACTAGTCTAATAATCACAAACATGGGACGAAATACAAGTTAATTAAAGTGTCCGAGCATCTGAATGCAATAAGCCATACTATTTATGGATAGCAAATGCCAGAATCTCAGCCCGGTCTCATTCTAGGCAACGTACAGCGCTGAAGGCACTATGGAAAGAAGCGCCTCAGAGACTCTAATTTATTGCCTCTTTTTTCCAACCACAATACCAAATCCAAAGAAAAAGATTTCAAAAATCAAGAAGAAAAAGACTCATTTTAAAATGATAACAACATTTGATCAAAAAGGCACAGAATAAAGGATTTCAAATAACAAGAAATGAGACTCATTTTGAAAAGATATCAACATTATTTGCTTCAGGTTTTTGATTTTATATTTAAATGAAACTATGAAAAGAAGCACCTTAAAGACTTATTAGTTGCCGAACTTCTCTACCTATGGTATCAAATCCAAAGAACACACCTTGGAATCGAAAGGGGCAAAACGAAAGGAAAAGATTCCAAGAATCAAGTAGTGAGACTCAGATATAGAAAGATATCAACATTGTTCTCTTGATTCGCTTCAGCGCTTGATGGTATCTCTATATGCTCGTCACAGTCGCAAGATTTGATCCAAAAAGTAAAAGAATAATCAAACAAAAAGGGCAAAAAAAAGAGAGATAGATGCAAAGAGATCATCAAAAAGCGAGGAGCTTAGGTAGCAAAAGATACGAAATAATGCATCAGAGGAAGCGGCGATTACCACAGATCACCAATTGTAGATGCACCTATCACGGATCGGAACGAAATAAAGTAGATCTCTTGAGGATTTGCGTAAGGGTTAGCGTGCCTCACTACGAAATCGGGGCATGCGCGGTTTAGGGTTTCGAGGGAGACGAAGGGGGATGGGGGCCGCCATTGGCGACCGTCGCCGAAGCTCGAACGGGGAAGAGGACGCAACATGCAAGCCAGGGTTTGGAGTGGACTTAAATAAGCGGAAAACCCTAATTTCGCTGGATTTACGAAATTGCCCCTCCGAAACGACGCGATTTACTTCATCGTCCGTGGTGCACGTGGAATCATCGTGGACCGTGTCCAGGCAAAAGGTTCACTGCTGGAGAGATAATCGCCTGCACCGGGTCTATGTGTGCATTCCATGCAATACTCCATTGTAGTGGTGTTGAAAATACAAAATCTAATTCATTAGCGTGTTCTATGAAATTTGAAAGATCAATATCTTAAAAATCAAAAAATTTAAATTAGTTTTTTTTACAAATTGAATAATGACTCTTTAACAAAAATCAGTTCTTAATTTAAACCATTTGATTTACATTGCGTGTCTAAGGGACAGTATAGTTGGAGATACATATAATTGAAAATACAGCAGTTGCAACTTCATACATTCTATTTAGTTCGATGCAGTAGAAAGCACTGCAACTATAAATAATTTATTTGGTTACATGCAGTTGAGAAATAATTTTTAAAATTTTATCATTATATATATATATATGTTGGTCAGACTACGTCCAATGTGAAAAAATATATATCATTATATATGCAGTTGAGAAATAATTTTTAAAATTTTATCATTATATATATATATATGTTGGTCAGACTACGTCCAATGTGAAAAAATATATATTTTAAAAAATAATTAAGGAGATAAGCATACTTTTTGTTTAAAGTTATTCTTTCTAACTAATGTAGTTGGAACAGCGGCCAATTTGGGTATAGTTTCAACTGCTGTAATTAAACCTTCTTCTGCAATTTCTACTGCAGCAATTTAAGTTAAATACGTCAAACCAAACACCGAATTTGCAATTGTACATAGTATGCACCACAAAAAGAACTGCATGGTTTTAAAAATAAGAATTAATTTAGTAGATATGCTATATAAAATTTAAAAGGATGATATTTTAAAAACTTGACATTATTTTGTTTTGAGAGGGAGAACATATTATCCACATTTTTAATTTTTTTAAAAGATAAATTTACCTCGAAAAAATTAGGCTTAGGGATGGTTGATTTTCTTTTTTTTTATTTTTGAAAAGAAAGAATTTGTTTTTTTTAAGAGATGAACTTAACTAGAAAATGTGAAAAAATTCAGCTCTGAATTTTAGAATATCGAATACCAGCCATCAAGTCATTTGCTATTTGTGCTAATAACACTTAATTACATATAATTATTTTCTAATAATAGTTTCCTATAAATCAAAATAGAATCATTATTTTTTTCTTATAAATTAAATAAATAATTTTTTTTTTCAACTGCTGGGTTTTCAAACTATTTGATATCTAGAAGATAGATTTTGAAATTATATGCTCTTCCTTGCGTAGGATCTTTTGATATTTTTAAGATCATATCTTTCCCATCAAATTTTTAATTTTAAGATATTAACTATCAAAATCCAAGTGCGGGACTAAGACATATGAATACATTGGAGTTATGGGATGAAAACGGTTGGCTACAATTCTCAAAACAAAAAACAGTTGACTACGGTTGGATTTTTGACAAAACTATATATGCATCAGTATTTTTCTTCATATGTGAATTTAGATACGAATATGTATTAGATGCTAAATTTTTATTACATATTCGTTTAAAATGAATTTGAATTCAAATATAAATCGAATTTGTATTCGAATATTATGCAAATAATAATATGTAGTAATATGCATATATAAATATAACCTAGAATTAACATGAATTAGATGCACAGTGCAACTAAAGATTCACAATTATGTCCAAACTTCGTATACCTATAATTTATTCAATAAAATTTAATATTTCAACAAATATATAAGTATAATTTTAAAATAAAGTCTATAGTAAAATAAATAAAAAATATGATAGTAAAGTAGTAAACAACTATTATCTCTTAAAGGTGAAAATGATCAAATAAAGTAGGATTTTAAAAAACTATATCCGCATATTTTTATTTATTTCTTTCGAGTAGGAATGCATTTAATGCTATATTTTAGCGTCTATATTTGTATTTTACTGAATCCGGTGTCAAATTCAATTGAAGTTTAAGTTTAAGACTAAATTACAGAAAACCTCCGTAAATACCGATTTTTTCATTTTTCTTCCACGACTTTAGAAAACCTATATTTTCCCCCCCTTAAAATTTTAAGTTGTTACATTTAGCCCCCGTCTATCAGGGTTCCATTACTATTCTGTCTATTTTTTATAATATATACCGAAAATACCTTTCAAAACGAAAGAAATATATTAAAAAATATTTTTTTATAGACGAATTAAGGGTAATACGGTCGTTTTGTCATGTCCATTAATACTGTACTCTCCTGAAAATATTTTTAAAATTTTAAAATAATAAAATATAAATTTTTAAAAGTCGGAAAGAAAAAATAAAAAAGTAAATATTTATAGGACGGTTTTATGTAATTTAGCCAAAAGTTTGTCATAACCATTTCCACGCCTAGAGTGCCAGCAATGCGGTGTATGACGCGTATGGGTACACCAAGAGCACGCAAAAATGAAAAAACAGAGCCCTCTCGATGTAGGGATTGTCGCTTAAAATGGAAGCGCTTTTCCCGCTAAACCCTTCGAACCCCTTCTCTTACCCATTCCTCTCTCTCTCTCTCTCTCTCTCTCTCTCTCTCTCTCTCTCTCTCCCTCTCTCTCTCGCTACCAATCGATTCCATTATTGGCTTCAATTTTCTTTTTTTTTTTGTCAGAATCGGTGAAATCATTTTGATTTGGGCTCCTAATTTGCATAATTGCGGTGAGTTTCTTATTCTTTTCGAAGAGAAATTTGTATATGTTTTTTCCTCTCAATTCGAGCTGATTTAGAATGAGATCTCAATTTTCTTTTTGTTTTTTGTGTGTGGGTGTGTGTGTGTGTGTGTTCGATTCAATCAGAGATAAATTCGCTGCAGATTTTAGAGTATTTGCATTCATTGAAATTTCAGCTAATTTGGATAATTTTTTGATTATCCTTAGAAACTTACAAACGGCTCGCATCGACTATTGAAATTGTCGATTTTGAGCCTTTCGATTTCTGTGCAAATGATATAAAAAACTATAAATTTTATTTTTTAGATACTTCAAATAAATTCTCTGGGCTTTAACCAAACTGATTGCAGATTCGAAAGTTTCATTATCAAAAATAACTTGAAAGCATAGATGGCTTCTGAAGTATCCCAAATTGTTTGTTTGTCTCTTACAGTTTTTAATTTTGAAATTTCTTCCTCCAAATTTCAAAAGTTTGCAAATTTATCTCTACCAGCTGATAATTTTTCACTGTTTGAACAGTTGTGTACTCAGAAAAATGTTCCATGAGACAGTAATTTTGAAGAGTTTAGGATTTCGAGTTCGCCGAAAATGACATATGAGATAGTATAAAAAGTTTAGAGATGTAATAATGATGATATAAATGTATTTTAAATGACATTTTATTTCGACAGGAAAAGGATAAATTTATAAAATTTTCAAATCTCNCCCCCCCAAAAATGGAACAATGTACTAATCTGCTGTTGTTTATAAAGTTTACGCAAAGAATGATCTTTGATTATGTGATTTGTAAAGAGCTCTAATCATTTGTGAACAATTGTTGGGACTTTTCCAGGTTGATTTAGCTACTGAACCCACCTCATGAAATGTGTCATTGAGCACCCGAAGTGCTGATTCTGCAGTTCTGTGACTCAAACATGTTGTGCTGCGGAGGCGCCGAGGAAGAGAACTTCGGCCCGCCGGCCAATCAAGCGACTCCGCCGCCGAACCGCAATCCTCCCGGTATATGATCATTCCAGTCTGCCTCATTGGCCATTTGCTATGTCTGTTCATTTGGACTGTCTGCTCAGTCGATTTCACTTCTTCACCCCGTAAACAATGGCTTTACGGGCCAAATTCCGGTGTCCATGCTCGCAGATTTAAGCTTAATTCTTGATTCTTGAACCAAGAAGAGTTGATATATTGCAACATGTATATAATTTGATCCATGGCATAAATATTTGAACGTCATTGCTAATGATTCTTACGAATCTTATACTAGCTAGTTCTATTGGGCTTGTCGCGTTGATTTACATATGGTTCATTGCAACATCGTCGGACGCAGCATCACAAATTCAATATGAAGTTTCTCTTCTGGTCATGTAGATAGAGAGCCGAGAGGTCCCCATGCCGCCAGAGGCGGAGGTCCCCAGAAGGCGGTGAATATTGAGGTACCGGCTGTACCGTTGGCTGAGCTGGACAAACTAACAAATAATTTCGGTGACAAGGCTTTGGTCGGAGAAGGTTCGTACGGCCGCGTTTATTATGCAACTCTGGGTACAGGGCAGCAAGCCGCAATCAAGAAGCTGGACCCGACTGTCTCGCAAGAGCCTGACTCTGATTTTGCTGCTCAGGTGAATTCTTGTTTGTTGAGCTCCGCAAAAGTTTAACGAAACTACAAAACTGAAATATTATAGTTAACAAACTTAAACCGATTTCTTGTGCTTCTCGCTTTGGTCATTGTAGTTGGCAATGGTTTCGAAACTCAAGCATGAATATTTTGTGGAGCTGTTGGGCTACTGTTTGGAGGAGAGTAACCGAATACTAGTGTATCAGTTCGCCACGAAGGGCTCATTACACGACACCTTGCATGGTATATTTTGTCTGTGGAATTCATTTTTAACGTGCAGAGATTTGCCGCGCGTTAGATCGTGGATAGTTGTCTTTTTTCTACTGCAGGGAGGAAAGGGGTTCAGGGCGCTGAACCGGGTCCGGTTCTAAGCTGGAGTCAGCGAGTGAAAATAGCTTACGGAGCAGCTAGAGGCCTCGAGTATCTTCATGAGAAAGTTCAGCCTCCGATCGTGCATCGAGACGTCAGATCGAGCAACGTTCTTCTGTTTGACGATTATGACTCCAAGATCGCCGATTTCAATCTCACAAACCAGTCCCCTGATACAGCAGCCCGTCTACACTCAACCCGAGTTTTAGGAACTTTCGGCTATCACGCTCCGGAGTAAGTTCACAAACCAAGTGTGCTTTGAGCATTGTTTATACTTTCGTTCTCGACGTCAACAAGTAACTAATTAAGCGGTTTACTCTTCTTTGAAACTGCAACATCGCCAACTTCGTCACGCTTTCTCATTCTTTTACTTCTCTCAGGTATGCTATGACCGGACAACTGACTCAAAAGAGCGATGTCTACAGCTTTGGTGTCATTCTTTTGGAGCTTCTCACAGGGAGAAAGCCGGTCGACCACACCATGCCCAAAGGACAACAAAGTCTCGTTACTTGGGTTCGTATTCTAGCTGCTTCTCCGATATGATACATATACTGGATTTTAAACTTTCGCTATTTCCGAATCTGTCTCGCAATGTAATCAGGCCACTCCGAGGTTGAGCGAAGACAAAGTGAAGCAGTGTGTAGACCCCAAACTAAACAATGACTACCCTCCAAAGGCTGTTGCTAAGGTATTCTTCACCTCAAAAGTTCCCAATTTCTCCTCATTTTCGATTACATTTACATAGTTATGTAGTATCTAAAAATGTGCTATTTCGCAATGATATTCAGATGGCGGCGGTCGCAGCATTGTGCGTGCAGTACGAATCTGATTTCCGGCCCAACATGACGATTGTTGTCAAGGCTCTGCAACCTCTCCTCAATTCCAAACCGGGGCAAGAACACAATGCCTAAACTAATCTACGGTTCGTCGCAATTCTTATTTACCAACATGTATATTAGCCCACAAAACTCTCTCCTGTTGTATCAAAACAATTTACTATGAAATGGACATGGAGTCATAGATTCATTTGCAACAGTAGTTTCTGAAATGAGAAATGCGGTTACCGATCGTAATTATAGCGTGTCATTAAAGCATTGTTGTTCGAGATTTAGATTGATTACTGATAATTTTTTTTAGTGTGAATTTTGCGCGAATGTATCTGTTTATTTGCTGAAATATAATCCTTTCAGAATCTTGGAAACTGATCAAGCATTTGGTAAAAAATTTGCAAGGAAAAATCGCGCAATCATGCTGCAGCATTTCTCCTTGTACTTTTTCAGCTTTAAAAATAATTTTCCGTGAAATAAAATTTTCGGTGAAAGAAAAGTTATACATTTTGTAGTGTTTGGTTTGTAAGAAAAATAAATAAATTTTCATCAATATTTGTTTGGTCGAAAGAAAAAAATTTACATTTGTTTGGTTCAGTGAAAAAAAATGAATGACAAAAATTTTACGCTGCAAGAGTTTCTGTTCTCTGCCGAAAAACAGCGAAAAAAATAAAACTTTAATTGTTTTCATAAATATGTAAAAATATTTTTACGAAAAATATTTTCTCGTCGAACCAAACAAGCAAAAAAATATTTTTTATACCGAAAATAGCTTTTCAAATTGTTTTATGCGAACCAAACGTCCCCTTAGTGAACTTCACGATTCCTACTGTTAATGGTCGTAATTCTGACAAATCGAAAGTTCAATTTAGAAAAAAAAACTCAAACTTTGATTCAATTTAGAAAATAATTCAAATCAAAAGATGCCCATCACAAAAGATAAAGCTAAAAAGGGTCTTATTTCTTCATGGTTCATGTATAGTATAGTTGAGGAGATCTCCATACTCTTTTTTTTTTTCACTTNTTTACTTTTACATTGAACCGCACGAGTTACTAAAAAACATAATAATAATACCTAATATATTTTTCAAAATCTCAAAAATATCTTATTTATTCCTGTACGATGAAAATATCTGTGTTGGTTTTTTTCAAAAAATTCAAATATTTCATTTTTTTTTAGAATTTATTTACTAATCAGATTGAATTTTATAAAAGATATTTTGGGTGTTATTAATAAGAGATCAGCAAACCCCCATCGTCCCAACCACAAAAAATAATAATAATAATAATAATAATAATAATAATAATAATAATCTCAGTGGTGGGGTCCATCCCCTGTTCCTTTTCCTGAGATGCAAATGATTGCAAAATGCATGCCCTGCTGATGTGTCTCTTCTTTGCCTTTCATATAATTGGTTTAATTTTCTCCATGCTTTATGGTTTTGCTTTTTAGACACCATTTTTTTCCTTTTGCATCATTGTTTTCTTTTGTTGGGCCAATCATTCATGTTCTTGGTTTTGTTTGACTTGCCCCTCCCCTTTCAACCTTTTTCCTTGTTCTCTTTATCACTATTATCATCATTATCATCATCATCATCATCATCCTCATCATTATTATTATTACTATTATTATTATTTTTATTATTATTATTATTATTACAAGCATTATTTTTAAAAAAAAAAAATAGCATACTACCCGCTTCATTTATTTTTTAAAAGATAAACTTAGCTGAAAATTTGTATCAATTAGAATTTAAATTTGAAACCTCGAATATCAATCACCAAACTCTTTACCACTTGCACCAGGGACAATCAGTATTATTACCAGCATTATTTGGCATGCAAAGGCTATGATTTGAGTTGTGGATGTGCATACTTGGGTTAGGCTATAATTTCATGGTTGTTTTTTTTTTTTTTTTCTTTTGGTCTTGAAAAGTCAGTTCAGCATAATTATTTTTACTAGGAGCAGATCAAATTTATTAAATTCAATTAAATTCAATCGAAAAACAAGAGTTTGATAAAATCTTATGCCAATCTCAAAAGTGGTTTTCGCAATACTATCATCTTTTTGAGACCTTTATATTTGTCTTATTTTTGTTGCGTTTGGATAGAGAGTTATAATAATTGCAAGGATAATAAGAATAGTACAAATCCGTCTAATCTCTAGAATTGCTATTTCGAAAATAAATGTTTAGTTAGGAAAAGGAAAGGAATATAGCTGAGAATTGATTGTGTTTGACCAAATAGTGAGAATTTTCACCAATATCAAATGAGACAAAGTTTTGTGGATCATATTTTGTTTGTTCATTCTAACCCTAACCCTAAACCTAACCCTAACCCTAACCCTAACGCTAACGCTAACCCTTTTAAGGGCCATATCTAGGGTTTGTTGGTCAACAATTACAAAGCCTGTGGGCCTTATGCTATTAAACTTTCTAAGCTTAAAACTTTGCATCTTAATTATATAAGACAATCTTAAGCAGAGTTTTACATAGTTAAGTATTACATATTGTACCAAACTTTCCAAAATTCTTGTATTTTTGGAGATGGTAAGTAATATGTTATTGACAAACTGTACAAGAATTTGTGCAATTAAAAGGGAATGACAAATTAAGCGAAAAATCACATCACTTGTACACCAAAGTCATCAAGAGCTTCACTAGGACTCTAATTTTTGGTCGAATCAACTGCTTCAATTCCGATTAGTTTCTCTAACAGGAGAAAAAATGAGTACGTCTCCTATACTTTCGAAAGTACAGAGGCCTCCGTGTTTATAAGTTGTTTTTTAATGATGGAGCATCTGATTCGGCGATCGGCTTCATTAGGCATAATCTACACAATTAGAACTATTTGGAAACTAAATTTCATAATTTTTCAATATCATTTACCAAGTGATTAAAGAATATCAAAAATGACTATTTTAACGACCGATGTGGCACGTTTGAAAGTTCAACGGTGTAGAAGAATACAAATTACATGAAATTTTTTAAGAAAATTTTGCTTAATATCAAGAGTAAGAACAATACTTTTGATTTGAAATATGAGTCTTTTATCATTATTTTTTGTGAGATTTTTATTTTCAGCCGTTCATTTTGAGCCTACTTGTTCACTAGGTAAATGAAATTAAAAATTTATGAAATTTGGTTTCTAAATAGTTCCAATAACGTAGATCATGTCTAATGCAGCCGATCACCGAATCGGATGCTCCATTATCGAAAATAACTTATAAGTATGAAGGCCTCCATACTTTCAAAAATATAGAAGCCTAGCTCAGAAAAAATAATATAGCAGTTAATTCAGTTGTCATATTATCTAAAAAACGGTGCGGTGACTAATACATCTCGCAATTCTAAACGAAACATAAATTTTTGCAACCATTCATGTATTAGTTTTACAATATTCTTATAACAATGCTTTATTCCAATCCCAAAAAGTATGGGTTGGATTCAACTAATAATAATAAAGAAGGTGATGTATATACATAAAGAAGATGTTCTCTAAAAATTTGAGTTGCTAAAAATATGCGTATAAAACTGAATTAAGAGCAAATTCAATGAAACTAAGTTTGGTGGCATTTGAATTTAAAATCTCTTGTCAAAATATTATGTGAAGTAACAGTTTCCTCCAAAAACTCACGCTACGAGATAATAGTATTTTTTAATTAAAAAATGATAAGCACGTATAAAACTTATGTAAACTATGGATCGTTTTGATTTCGCCGCCCAATCATTCAAAAGTTTGATTTTGCAACCTAACCTTTCAATTTGTCTGTTGAATATCTTTACAGATTTGTTAAGCATGTTTTATGCAATTTTTTGCAACTATAAATTTTATAAAAAAGTAATTAGCTTTTATGTTAAAGTTAAAGAGGCATAGGCCGACTCAAATTAAATAAATTAAAAGGTTGAGTTGTCGATTCAGAATGGTTCATAGTTCAAATAAGCAAGGTTTAAGTGCCCGTCGGCACGGGTCGTATCCAGCGTGCCGTACCGTGCCGACAAGATACCGACACGATATAAATTCCGTATCGATGACACAGCTCAAAATTCTCTATTTTTTAAATTAGTAAGTAATTTTTTCAAAAAAAGTTCAAAAGATGTGATAAAAAGAAATAATAAATAGTTAGAATATTTTATTGCTAAAGAAAATAAATATTTCATGCTATATATTATATGTCGGCACACAAAATTTTTTTTGATCGGCGCGTATCGGCACGGCTCAGCGCCTGCCGTACCATACTGTGCCGGCATGTTTCTGGCACGATTCCATGCCACGACATTTAAATCCTTACAGATAAGTTTTGAATATTTTTAATTTTTTTAAAAAAATAAAGCTGAAGAGTTTTTTACAAAATAGACTATAGTGTGAGGATGTCTACAAAAGATTTACTTATTCTTTTGAGATTTTTTTTTCCTTTTGAAAAAGGGTCATTTTTTTACATTATTCTCGTATCCCAATCATTGCCCGTTGCGTGCGGAGAATGCCACCTTTTACATCTCCCTTACCTCTTCATCCTCCACTTCTCTTTCTCAATTATTATCTTAATAAACAAGCAGGTAACGTGTTACTTATCTCTCTAAAAATAAAATATTTATTATCTTAATCATAATATATATATATATATATATATATATATAAAATTGAGTTAAAATATTTTTAGAAGCACAAATTTCTTAGTGTTTTTAGATTTCTAGCCCTTGAATACACTTCTTGATTACTAATAACGATCAAACACTATTCCATCTACCACCACCTACTATCATCATTCCAACCCTATATCTCTCCATCCAAGGACTAAAAACTCAAAAGCACCACCTCCTTAATACTTTTGAGAGTATTCTAGCTCAACTATATATATATATATATATATAGAATTAGGCTACTCACTACAACAGAATTAGGTTATAGGGACACATGTTTGGAACACTTTTGAGTAAGTGTCCCATTTATGCTAAAATTTTAAAAAATATCTACCAATGCCTAAATATAAAGTCCAATCCAACCAAAAATAAAAGATTACTCTACTCAACCAACTACACTCAGTCCATTTTGTCCGATTACAAACAGAAAAGAAAAAAAAATAGAAACATTAATTACCATCTTTTCTTTTCTCTTCACTCAATCCACTGAAATTCTAGACGAAGATCCTTTCCTGTCGTCCTCCTCCGCCACCATAGCCAACGAGATAGAATTTCGACGGTTGCTAAATACTTAAATAAGTTTTGGTAAATTAGCAGCACTCTTTTAGGTTATAGCGACACTCTTTAACTGTCACTATATACCTAGCGACCCCACATATAGCAACACTTTTTAAAAGTGTCGGTAATTTTAGCTAGCAACACTTTTTTGACATGTACCTACATTTAAAAGTGTCACTATAGACCGTTTTTGTTGCAGTGACTATACTATCTATAGTACCGAGCTCCCGTACTATAGTGTTTGTTTTCGATCTTAGGGCGTTCAAATCAATGATCCACACCATTAAATATGATCTAACGTATATGAATTTCTTAGGAATAAAATTTTAGTTTTTTTCGATATCGTTTACTTAGTAAATAAATTATATCAAAATGGATGGTGGAAATTGAATAATCTTTAAAATTTGAGCATAGGACTTTTAAATTCAAGATCAAGAATGTTAACCTTAATCTATATAGTTTAAAGTATTTTCTATCAAAATTTGAAGAAATTTAGATTCTTCTACACCGTTAAACTCCAAACTCGTCATAATAGCCATTGAAAATTGACAATTTTGAAATAGTTTGATCATAAGGTAAACTATGTCGAAAAAATATAAAATTTTATTTTCAAAAACTTTAAATACCCTAGATCAGTTTTAACGGTGTGGATCGTTGATTTGAACGCCCTAAGATCGAAAACAAACACTATAGTACCGGAGCTCGGTACTATAGATAGTATAGTAGCCTAGCTCTATATATATATATATATATATATATATATAGTTAGGCTAGAATACTATTGATAGCAAAACGTCATTTTTGCTATCAAGTTTTTAGCCTTTGGATCAACTCTTTTCATCATTTCTAGTCATTGTATTAAATACTATAAACCAATGGGGACCACTCAACCGTAGGGGGACCACTCAACTCTAACTGACTAATATCATCCTAACCCTACAATTTCTCATCCAAGGGTTAAAAATTTGATGGCAAAAAGAGCATTTTGCTATCAATAGTATTCCAGCCTAATTCTATATATATATATATATATATATATAGTGGGCTGGTATGCTTCTGGAATCTTCGTACTTCTAAGTTGTTTTCGATGTTCGGACTTTCGAATCGACAATCGACTCCGTTAGACTTGATCTAGAGTATTTGAAGTACCTAGAAAATAAATTTTGTAATTTTTCGATATCATTTGCCTAGTGATCGAAGGGCTCAAAATCAATAATTTTAATAACCGTGGTGAGCCGTTTGCAAATTTAATGGCATAGAAATATCCAAATCACATGAAATTTTGATAGAAAATTCTTTATACCATATAAAACAAGATCAATAACTTTGATCTAAAATTTTAATGTCATATCATCATATTTTGTAAGATTTTTATTTTCAGCCGTTGATTTTGAGCCACTTCGATCACTAGGTAAATGATATCGAAAATTCACAAAATTTATTTTCTAGATACTTCAAATACTCTAGATCAAGTTTAACGGAGCCGATCGTCGATTCGAAAGTCTGAACACCGAAAACAACTTGGAAGCACGAAGCGCTCCGTGCTTCCAGAAGCATACCAGATGCACTATATATATATAGAATTGAGCTCCTATGCTTTTAAAAGTACCAAGTCATTGGTGCTTGTAAGTTTTCAGCCCTTGGATTAAGAAATGTGCGGTTATGATGATGTGGGCCCCCTAGGGTTGAGTGGGTGGTTGGTTAAATAGTGTAATCTAACGGGTGAAAATGATCAAAGGCATAGATCTAACGGTAAAAAATTTACAAGTACCAAGTGTTTGGTGCTTTTACAAGCACCATAGCCGGACTCATATATATATATATATATATATATATATATATATATATATATATAATATATATATATATATATATATATATATATATATATATATATATATATATAGAGTGAGGCTACTATGCTATCGGAAGCACGGAGCCTTCCGTGCTTCCAGCTCGTTGTCGATGTTGCGGCTTTCGAATCGTCGATCGCTCCGTTAAACTTGATCGAGAGTATTTGGAGTACCTAGTGAACGAAGGGGCTCAAAATCAACGGCTGAAAATAAAAATCTTACAAAATGTAATAATATGACATTAAAATTTTAAATCAAAGATATTGATCTTGTTTTATATAGTATAAAAAATTTTCTATCAAAATTTGACGTGATTTGGATATTTCTACACCGTTAAACTTGCAAACGGCTCACTACGGCCATTGAAATTTGTTGATTTTGAGCCCATTCGATCACTAGGCAGATGATATCGAAAAATAATAAAATTTATTTTCTAGGTACTCCAAATACTCTAGATCAAGTTTAACGGAGCCGATCGACGATTCGAAAGTCGCAACACGAGCTGGAAGCACGGAAGGCTCCGTCCTTCCGATAGCATAGTAGCCTCACTCTATATATATATATATATTCATTTTATTTATATGTCTTTTCATATGTGATGTGAATCTTGTGTCTCTGAATATTCTTAGGTGTTTAATTTTCTACAACAAACGTGTGTTAGTGTGTTACTTTAATTATATAAAATATTATTATATTATTATCGACGAGAGTTTTTTTTTTTTTTGGCATAATATGCGGCAATTAGACTCAACTTTCGGTAATGGTCGGCGTTTTTATGTGCATGTCATCATCATTATTAGTATTTGTATGATTTGACATTATTGTCTCTTACTATTATATTTTTACAAAATTTATTTAAATTATGAATTATTTTAATTTTATTATTTAATTTTTAAAATTTTAATTTGAGCCGGTTAACGATGCTGTAATTTTAAATTTTGAATGCGTTGTTTACACTTACATACTTAGTTCTATAATTAACCATGTAATTCTTATAACTATAAATTTATGATGCGATGTCAACTAAAATTGAAGCAATGTCGAAAACAGTCAAATTTCATTTAAGTGCTTTTCCAGAAGAACGGATTTAGATATTCTCAAACTCAATATTGATTATTAAAACAGTCCACTTTAGATCTGATTAATCTGAATCGATCTCTTGGGACGCTAAAACGAAACTCAAAAAAATGCTTCAGTCAACCAACATCACGCCTTATCTTTATCTTAAGGTATAAGTTTTTTGTAAATTAGGTCTGAGTCCTCTTAATATAGCATCAGAGTCTAAATCACACCTCCTACATTATGGTTGGTCCAGTGGACGCGTGCTAAAAACGTTCAGTAGGAAATTTCGTACAATCATATTGAGTCTCTGCCATATAATAACATAACAAATATAAAATAAAATCTTGACCTGCATAAAATATACCGGACATCTATAACCAATAGTTATCTATACAAAACTATTAATTTCTGTGGCTTCTATCCGACGTGGCAGAATTATGTTGAATTTGGGCCCACCTAGCTATCAGTATTATTATTCCTCCATCCTTTCTATTGAATATGAGGCTCACCTCTACCAGATACTTTCTCTCGTGTATCCGAGTGGAGTCTGTGGCTTCTATCCGACGTGGCAGAATTCTGTGGAATTTGGGCCACCTAGCTAACAGTGTTACTATTCATCCTTTCTATTGAATATTAGGCTCACCTTTATCAGATAATTCCTCTCATGTATCCGAGTGGAGTCTCTTTTCACCTTCCCATTTACCTTCTTATTTAACAGACTAATCCTTTCATCTTTTATTTTCCTTTCCATTTAATCAAATAATCTTCCCATCTTCCCATTTAATAGAGTGAGTAATAGTATTTATCTTTCCATTTAATAGAGTAATCTCCTCACTTTTTATTTAATAGAGAGTAATAGTGGAGAAAACGAGAATGTCACGTCTTTCATCAGGCATCCTTCCAATTTACCTTTTTTCTTTTCCAAAGTCTAAAACGTGTATCGTTTGCTCTCCTAATGCCATGAGCATAATCGATGAAGCCCTTCGACCCTCCTCCATTACATTATACACGTTGTCGATAAGACTAGCGATGGCATCGGTGTTGTTTATTATATTCTTCATGTGCGAATCTTTTTAGTGAAATAATTATAAAAATACTTTAAACAATTGTGGCTATGATGTTTACTCCACATATTGCATGTTCCTCATTTTTTTTCTTAATTTACTTTCTTGGTATTCGTTGCTTTTTTCTATTCATATTATTTGTCTATTTAAATAATGTATATTAAAATTATTTTAAGTATAATTTTTTATATTAATTATTATAGTTAGTATTGATTTACTGATATTTTGTTCTTTATTAATATTTTATTTTTAATTATATTGGTATTTTATTATTTATTAATTTTAGTATTCATCCGCCGTAAAGCGGGAGTTACTTCACTAGTTATTATTTTAAAAGTATAGGTGCAAAGAAGAACTCTCAATCCAAAATAAGAACTAAAATGAACCATCGTGAAAAGTTTAGATACTAAATTAAAACCGTATTAAAAGTTTATGATCTGATATGATGAAATTAAATATTCGAGTAAAATAAAAGTGTACTCGAAGTTTAGGAATCGATAATGTAATTTACCTAAAGTGAGATTATTCAAGAGGAAACAATTGTAATAATGAGAGGGAGTTTTTTTTTATTATTTCTTTCTTTCTTTCAATCATGATAAATTAAAAATTTTTAATCTATTTTTTGGCACCTGCTTTTAAGATTATTGATTGGGTCTATATAATATTTGTGCTTTTTACATAAAAAGCTTAGAGCGTGTCAGTTATAATCATGTATGCTACGATCCAAATTTATAAAAAATATTTTTATTTAAAATAATATGTTTTGTTGATTAGATATAACTGACGTAATACGACTAAGGCTTCATTTGGTATTGCAAGGAGATTGCGTTACGTGTGGCAAAAAACGATGAGAAGAAAATGCTCTGTTTGTTTCCGTACGTAATATTGCGTTCAGCATATTATGGTTAGTCAGTTACGATATATTTTTTATAGTTCCATCGGAGAACGCAGAAGAATATCTCTATATGCTTTTTCTCAACACTATTTTATCTAATACCGTTAGATTCATCTTAATACCAAACTAAGCCTAATACACTGATTACTTTTCCATTTCCATCCAAGGGGTGGCCTTTTTTTTTTTTTTGTTGGTCCTTGTCCTTTTCTAGCCATTTGTCAAAATATTGGGAGAAAAGGACAAAAATTAGAAAAGGCTAAAATGAAAATATGATGTCCATATCCCATCATTTTTCAATTGACTTGGAACACTTTCTTATCCTAATTATTTGGCATATTTTTATTATTATCGACATTAAGTATTATTACGTAACTGTTTGCGCAATTTTAGCAAATAAAAATTTTAAAATTTAGGAATATTTCTTATATACCTTCTTGCTATTATTGAGAGTTTTAAATTTTTATCTAAAATATCCTTTTTCTGCGGTAGTAAACATTAGTGGGAAAGAATATATTCGAAGAAATTTTTTAAAAGTATATCTCAAAAAAAAAAAAAAAAAATTTTTAAAGTAAGAAGAATATGTTGGTGATAGATAAAATATTTTTATAGTTTTTACAGGATATGTTAAAAATTATTCTTAAACTTTATATAAAGTAATTAAAATCTAAAACGAGTTTTTGAATTTCCAATCAAAATTTTCATTTAAACTCTTTCTACTTTTGCTGTAAAGAAAAAAGAATAATTTTTAACAAAAGAGTTGTTAGTGCCAGAACAATTTTACATAAACACCGCATTTCTAAATATATATTATAACAAAAATATAAAACGAGTGTCTGCATCTCCTATCAAAATTCCCAATAAACTTTTTTTTTAATTCTTCTTTAAAAGAAAAAAAAAAAACCCTTTCATAATTGATGTTTCCGTCATAAAGATCCCAAAAAGAAAAAAAAAATTTAAGAAACTTAAAAAGTTATAAAAATAATAGACTAAATTATAGAAAATTTTTCTGTTAAAATTTGATTTTTTTACCTTTGACGCTGTCATGCAAAAATCAATACTTTGCCCTTTAAAAAAATAAAAATATTTACATGAGGATATGGTATTAATTTTGATGATAAAATGACCAAATTGTCTCTTATCTTCTTCGTCTCCTCCTCAATTCTGCTCATTCGCAGCTTCTTTTCCTCCCTGTCTCTGTCAACCCCAGCTCTGACTCTATTTCCTCTATTTGCTCCCTCGCTCCTCCAGCACCTTCGCCACCCTTTCATTTTGGCGACTGTAGAGAGAAAATCAGAGTGGGCGTGGACATAAAGGTAGACGAGGGAGAGGGTGAGACAACGGAAGAGGGCGGGAGCGTGTGTGTAGATACGGACAGAGGGGTAGGCGATGACGAGATAGAGGAGGGCGAGACGGTGCGGCCGAGGGCGTCAGTGAGGAAGGGAGAGGTGCATCTGATATGAAAATTTCAAAAATATTTTAGATATAAAATAAATATATAATAATAGAATATAGAAATAAATTCTTACAGAACACTTACAGAGAGATCGAAGTGAACATTTCTCAATTTTTATGAAGACAAAATATAGATTTTCAAAAATCAGTAAAGAAGAGTGAAAAAAACGAATATTGACGAAAAAATTTACTATAATTTACCCAAAATAATAATAATAATAATAATAATAATAATAATTAAAAAGAAAGGAAAATACAAACAAAGCAACCTTTCACTATCTTATCTCATCATCATCGTTACAAATCGTACCTTATTTTTTCGTATTTTCAAACACACAGATGTCAATTCTTTCTTCATAATCTCTCTTACCAAGTAATGAAAACGAATCAATCGTATTTCCATGTTGTCCGATTGTGGGAAACTCGAAACCATCTTCTTCTTCTTTTTCAAAAAAAAAAATTGCACTACACATAAATTAGTTATCAAACTATGTATATTAAGATGAATAAACTATTCTTGAAGTATACAAGTTAGAAAATTAACGCCAAATTAAAAGATTTGATTAGAGGAGTTATAAATACACACATAAATATATATATATATATAATCTAGGGTTTCTAACTAATTAAACTCCTTCGTGTAACTGTTTTTAGAGAGATATATACTTGGACACGTCTCTTCTTTTAACAACCAACACATCATACAAATAGTTTTTAGTGAATTATTATTAGAATTAATATTCCATCTCCTAACACCTCGTTCACATTTACATCATTATCATATGAATCGTCATCATCATCTCTTGCTCACGGCATACATAGTTTATTTTGATTAGATTTTTAAAACATTTGGCGAATCTAATTTGTACTTTTATTGAGGAATTTTGACTAATAAATTCTATTTTATTTTTTCAATATTTTTGTCCTCATGGCATAAAATGATTGATTCTTCAGACAAAAGTACATAATACGGAAAAAAAAAATATTTAATAAGCGTAATAATGAAGTTACTCTCGAAATTGCGATATGGAATCAACATCTATATGTGCTTAGGTAAATAAATGGAAACTTAATCTCAGTCGCAAACCATTTACTTCATTTCTTTTGTGGATTTAAAATTTCTTTTACAACGCATGCCACAAATTAACACATTACTTACTCAAATACTGAATGACTGAGATCGAGACTTAATTTAAACTCATTTTATAATTAGTGCGATTTTTATCTGAACCGATTGGTATCATAACTCCGACATTAAAGAAAGAGATGCATAGTTCGAGAAAAAATTGGCTAGACATAACTAAACATTATGATTATCCCAATCAGGTGGCATTTCCTTTTCTTTCTCCTTTCATCATCTACTCACTTTCTAGCTAGAAGGCAAGTGAGATTCTGCTACTCTATAAAATTTAAATATAGAGAGAGAGATGGAGAGGGAGAGCACACACTAGGCTAAAATATTTCTAGATGTAACCAGGTCTTGTTTATTGTCACGTTGTTTCTCGCGATAGGACATCAAAATCGATACCATCTGAACTTTGCAGGTTCTCAATTTCACAATTTTATGATATTATTTATCTAATGCTCAAATATTTTTAAAATTGATAGTTTTTAGTAGCTAATATAAAAGTAAATTTAAGACAATTTGGTCATTTGATAAATGATATTTAATAATAAAAAAATTAGTTTCTAAACAAATTTAAATAGTTTAAATTATAGTTAAGAGTACCAATCATCCATTTTGATACCCCACCAAAGAAAACAACGTGAAAATAAACGATCTATTTTAGAAGAAATAAATAGCCCCTCTCTCTCCCTCTCGTCTCTAAATATATATATATATATATATATAGAATTATGCTACTATACTATCAATAATACCGAGCCCTTAGTACTATTGAGTTTTCGGCCGTTGGATGAAAAGATGTGCTGTTAGGATGATAGTGGTCCCCGGTTAAATTAATAGTAATCCCCTAGGGTTGAGTGGGTGGTTGGTTTAATAGTATAATCTAACGGGTGGAAATGATCAAATGGTAGATCTAACGGTAGAAAACTCAATAGTACCTAGGGCATGGTACTATCAATAGCATAGTAGCCGAACTATATATATATATATATATAGTCCGGCTACTATGCTATTAATAGCACGAAGCACTTGGTGCTACCAAATTTTCCGCCGTTAGATCTATTCTTTTGATCATTTTTATCCGTTAAATCATACTATTCAATCAACCACCCACTCAACCCTAGGGGATCCATATCATTCTAACCGCACATCTCTTAATCCAATGGCCAAAAACTTGGTAGCATCAATGTCTTGGTGCTATTAATAGCATAGTAGCCTAGTTCATATATATATATATATATAGTATGTCTTCCGTACTTTTAAAAATACGGAGGCTTTCGTAGTTGTAAGTTGTTTTTGATGATTGGACATTCGATTCGATGATCAGCCCCATTAAGTATAATCTACATTATTGAAACTATTTAGAAACCAAATTTCATAATTTTTCGACATCATTTACCAAGCGATCATAGGGTCTCAAAAATGACTATTTTAACGGTCAATATGACACGTTTTTAAGTTCAACGGTGTAGAAGTATCCAAACTATATGAAAATTTAATAGAAAATTCTACTTAACATTAAGAATAAGAATAATATTTCCGATTTGAAATTTGAGTCCTTAATTTATCACTATTTTTTATGAGTTTTTTTATTTTCACCTATTCATTTTGAGACTACTCGTTCACTAGGCAAATAAAGTCAAAAAATTATGAAATTTGATTTCTAAATACTTACAATAGCGTAGATCATGTCTAATAGAAGGCGTTAGCCAATTCCCACCGGTAGGGAAACTATTACTTCAATCAATTCCATCATAGCCCTTGAATCAAGACTTTCTTACCCACTGGCTCTTTCGCTGAACAACCCTAAGGCAGCAGCGACGGAGGCACTAAGAGTGGTCTTTCTCCCCGCCCTTATACTTAGATCGAGATATTGGACATAGAATGCCAATCTTTAAAATGTAAAAAAAAGGAGTAATCAGCTGTGACATGTACACTAAAAAAAAACCCCAAAAGCCCCGAGCCATTCTGAGCCTTGGATCTCACCTGAATCGCCCCACCTATCCTCCTGAGGAAAAGTTTGGTTTCAAACTCCGATTCAAACAGGAGGAATTGAATGTCTTATTATCGAAAATAACTTACAAGCACGAAAGCCTCCGTACTTTCGAAATCAAGCACAGGAGCCTAACTCCATATATATATATATATATATATATAGAGAGAGAGAGAGAGAGAGAGAGAGAGTAATGCCAAAGAGATGAGGCTCCAAATTTTGCACAACATATTTAACATGCCTTACATGATTAGCATATCAAACAAGGATGAAAAACAATGTATTAATTTCTAGATTAACATATAGGGTGAATTTAAAGTTAATGTCCACTAATTTGAAACTCATGCAAAACGTATTATTGACAACAATGTAGAAACACTGGCCACTATATATCAGTTAAAATTCTGCTCACAGCTTTCTACTGCAGCGAAAACAAAAATTCAAGAGTAAAACTTCTGATTCACATAAGTTCATTCCAAAGTAACAATACTGATTTTCAGCGCTTTTTTTTATTAGAAAACTATTTCAGAAGCTATGTACTTAGAATTCTAAAGGCTTAGCTTCAAGATCTAAAGTGAAACAAAAACAAAATCTGCTGCAATATTTGATGTTTTAATTAATTAATTGACTACAAAGCTAAGGGTTTATAGTCACAAGCCATATATAAATAACTCTTGACCATGCCAAAAAATAGAAAAAAAGAGAACACATTTATCTATGTATTTACAACAATAAAAGGAGCCCCCCTCTAAAATCTCAGTTGTCAACTTTGTTATAAAATGCAAATAAAAAGAGCAAAAAACTCAATACACTTCACCCTTAATTCCCCCTCTCTCTACAAATAGACGAGAGAGAGAGAGGGAGAGGGAGTGAGAAAGTGAGAGAGTGAGAGAGAGAAAGAGAAAGAGACAACCCTACCCAATGTTCCTACCTACATTATAGCCACAAAAAAAAGAAAAAGAAAAAGAGAGTATTTACAAGAACATGCATGGGCCCATGCACGTAGTGGCATGCATTGATGACCATTTAGAGGCTAGCTAGCCGATGGCGGCCGGGGCGGGGCGGTGGGGGCGAAGGGGAAGAGGCGACCGCCGGGTTTAGAGAACAAAGCGGCGAAGGACGAAGGGGTGGGCCGCGGCGGCCGCCTTCAGCGCCCGCAGCTCCGCCACCTCCCGCTGCAGCCGCCGGTTCTCCTCCGTCAGCGTCTCGCAGCACCGCTTCAGGTACTCGCAGTCCACCTCCGTCTGCTTCAGCTTCGTCCTGCAACTTTTCATTTCAGTAACACTGAAAAAAATATACGTAACTTACCTGAAATATAGATCATTCTCATTTGAATGCTCAATTTTTACTGAACTTTTCAATTTAAATGATTAAAATCAATCAACGATATTTAAACTTCAAAATTTAAAATATATTACTTTTCTTTATAAATTTAATTAGTGTAGTTCGTACAACTCAAATTTAAATTACTGTTGACCTTAAATTTAAAAAGGATGGACACCCGATTTAAAATGACACAAGGAGCATTTTAATTAGCATGCAGAGATAATTCACTTCATGGATAATATAATAATAACTACATGAATATGAATATATAACAAATAAAACAAAAGAGTCACATCAGTATTAATGCACAAGTTATAACTTTTTTAAAGGTTTTGAAACTTACTAAATAAATTGGCAACGACCAAAAAATGATTGTAGCCTCTATAATTCCTCATATATCCGAGAATTTATTTAACATAATAAGAACCTTGGTTAATTTTGTGAGAAAATTACCAACTTTATAATATGCTGATAAAAAAAATTTACTGCTCCATCGTTCAAAATGTACAAGTTCAAACACTTTAAAATATTCAAAAACCCTTATTTGGATACACTGTAATTTCATTTTTTGGATACATTTTTTTCACCTTAAAACAAAGCGCGTGTGTGTGTGTGTGTGTAGTTCTCTTTTGCAAAAACATTAGAGCCCACCAAATCTAGTAAATTTTGTCGAATTCAGTAATTAAAATCAAAAATAAATTAATTAAGTGCTACATTCTAAACTGAAAACTGTATAGCATAATTGGCTTCTTTTTTTTTTTCAAAATGTTATGAAATTTTTCTCAAGGATATGTAGCCACCCATAATAAATTAAATTTAATACAATGGGGTTCAATTAATGCCCCATCCCAAAAGAGTATAGGGGACAAACCACAATCCCCTGTTCTACTTTATTAAGACACACTCAAATTTAATATATGTAGAGCATTAAATTTTAAAACTCTTCAAATAATTAATTAATTAATTAATTAGTTAATTAAAAATTAAATTAGAAGATAAATTTTTTAAAAAAAAATTAGGAAAAGTACCTGGCCCTTCTATTCTGAAACCACACTTCCACTTGTCGTGGCCGCAGGTTGAGCTGCTTCGCCAGAGCCAGCTTCTGCTTCTGGTCAAAATCAATTCCAATCAATTTAAATTTTGTTTAAACTTTTTAAATTTTTGGTTATTTTGAAACCAATTGTGTTTGGTTTTAGAAAAGAGTAATAAATACTTACTGGGTTGAGGGTGTTGTGCTCTTTGAAGCTCTCCTCAAGGAACGCTGATTGCTCTTTGGAGAGGCGCAGCTTCTTCCTCCCCAGCCCGTTCTCGTCCTCGTCGCTGCCCTTCGACCCCGCCCTCTCCCCGTCTCCGCCCGCGGGGCTCCCCCCCGGCTTAGGGGCGGAGACGGCGCTGTTGTTCGGGGACGGCGACATCGCCGTTCCCTCCTCTGTTTCCTCCAGCAGCAGCGGCGGCGGCGGCGGCGGACGATTCACGTCGAATCGCTGTATCGCGACATCGACGTTCCCTGCATGAAATTCTAATATTAGAATTCGCCGGGGGTGTCTACCAAATATATACATCGGAATTAAAAATTAATTGAATCATGTCACGCGCACCGACAAATATAAAAAAAAAAAAAAAAACCAAAAACTATTGAACATTAGATATTCATCAAATATAATATTTTGGAATAAAAATCAGATAAAAAAGAACTCATATATTACTTACTATCCATATCTCCCAAGTTACCTCAAAATCATATCTCAAAAACTCCTCTAAAAAATGGTGACCAAAACAAAAAAAAAAAAAAACAAACAAAACCAAAAACCAAAAAATCATCTCATTTCTCCAAAATCACCTCAAAATCCAAAAATAAAAGAAGGAATCTTTAAAACTACATAGCAAACAAAAGCACAAGAAACAAAATTCTATCCTCAAAAAGTTCTTAGATATGGCAAAATGAAATCAGAGAGAGAGAGAGAGAGAGAGAGAGAGAGAGAGAGAGCTCTTACTAGTCTCAAGAGGAGCCCATGGGGGGAGGAACCCAAGGAGGCTTTTTGGAGAAGCACTTGGAGGCAAGAGGCTTAAACTCACAAGGGGGTCACCATATCCACCTCCTCCTCCTCCTCCTCCACCACCACTCCTTTCTCTCTCCTCTCTCTCCCTGAACCCCTTGCTCATCACTCTCACTACCTCTTCCTCCTCCTCCTCCTCCTCCTCCTCTTCTCTCTCTACCTCCTCTCCACCTCTCCCATACCCAACTCGTAAGCTCAAACCCAACTCCATGCTTAGAGGAGAGAGAGAGAGAGAGAGAGAGAGAGAGAAATGAGTATAGAAATAGAGAGAGAGAGAGAGAGAGAGAGAGAGAGAGAGGAAGGGGTGAGGAAGAGGAGGTGGGGTGGTGACTTTATAAGAGAAAAAATGGGTGCGAGCCCGAGCTAGAGTTTGACCGACAAAAACCACGTTGACAAAGCACACGTGACCCGGAAAAGGAAACAGGAAATGTTGTGTAAATATTATATAATAAAAGAAAATAATATATATATATATATATATATATTTATATATTTATATATGTATATAAGTGTACATATTATTAATATTATTATAATAAATGATAGTAATAATAATAATTATGGTGATGATGATGATTGGGTTGGGGACAGAGCTTTGGACTTTTTGTGTGTTCACAAACCCAATATCTCATCAAAAAGCCGAATCTACAGTGGCTCATATAATAAAAATAAAATCTTAAAATGATTATGTACTCTTCTGCAAAACTCCTGATTTATTATTAATTTAATCTAAAAAGCATTTCAAAGATTTGATTATTTTATAACAAATACTAAGGTACCTGCAACATATTTTGAAAATACAAGTATCATATAATTGTACATGAACTATTTGTGCATTTATATATGAAAAAAAAAAAAGTTACTTGTACACTCTCAAAAGAATTTACGAAATGTTTATCATACATCTCCTTTAAAATATAATATATGTAACATTTTTCGTTGTATATATTTTTTAAATTATAAGGAAATCCTCAAACTACAATAAATTTATTAGGGATAAGGGATCAAATCTAGTGTAATTAATAAACCTCCACTACTCCCCAGGACCCTTCTAATTTAATGCTAAGATAAAGAACAGGAGCTTTTCATGCAAATGTCAAAATGTTAAACCCATTTGTGGTATAAATTTTAGAAAAAACTTCAAATACTACACTCTGATTTTACTTTTTTTCACTTTGGAATTTTTTAGTTTAAAGTGTATCAATTTAGTACCCTATGATTTTATTTTTTTCTTTTATTATTTCTTTTCAATAATTTTTTTTCGTTAAATCAGTGATAAGTTAAAACTAAAAGATACGGACTAAAGTTAATATTTGATAAACCTAAATGGAATATCTAAAGTTTTTGGTATATAATTTAAAAAAATGTTAACGGATGAGCTGATGAAAAGAGAAAAATGAAACCACAGAATATTAAATTGATATACTTTAACTCGCATAATCTTAAAGTGAGAAACTGCGAAACTATATGAATGATATTTAAAGTCTGTCCTAAATTTTATAACTTTTTATATACGTTGGTTTTTAATTATTATAACTATAATTATCATTATGCACATGAACCAAGCTTTTTTGTTTTCTTAAAATTATAAAAATAAACTACTCAATTAAAACACTCCACATTATTATATAAATTTTAAAAATCTACTTCTATCTTCTATCTTCTTTCTTTCTTTTTTTCTATTACATTAAAGGAGGGTTGGGGAACCTCAGGATGACACCTGTCCCCCAACCCTCCACTTCATTCTCTCTCTCTCTCTCACACACACACACACACACACATATATATATATATATATATATATATATATATATATTATATATATATATATATATTATATATATATATTATATATTAAAATTAATTATATTATATTAATTAATTTTTTAATAAATTGTATAACAGCTTTTGTAATTAAATTTTGATATCAAATTTTAAATTTTGATACTTTCAAATTTTAAAATTTTTAATTTTTAATTTATTATTTTATATTTTAAATTCTAAATTTTAATTTTAACTTATAATATTTATTCCCAATTTTATTAATAATACGCATAATAAATCACGTAATAAAATCTAATCTGATAGATTAATTTAAATCACGTAAAATATCGTTGTATAAAAAAATATATATTAAATTTCAGGAGTAAATTTTAGAAATATAGTGTATTTCTGTTTATATATAATTAATTTTATTAAACAATTTCTTTTACAATTTATTTTCCTTCTATTTATTGATTTTTTAAATTATTGATAGATTTATTTCAAATCCTTTGCATAATACTGTGCGCGATATCATCAATTTTAATGACTTTTATTTAAATATATTTAACTATTAAATTATTTTTATATAACTTTTATTTAATTAATAATTAAACTTATAAAATTATATAAAAATATTAAAAAAAAGTAAATTTATTATAAAAATATTTTTATATTTTTAGCATCACGCGGGTATTTCACTAGTATATTATTATGTGTATGTGTAACAAATGCTTATTGTACTCCTCAATAGTAGTTTTTATGTGCAAACAATGGGGACAAATTGATGGCTTTGTTCACTTGTTTCAATCATAGGCTATGATGGCTACTATTTATGTACTATGGATGAAGGGCATGCACATGATGGGTTGTGGTTAGAAATTAATAATGGGTCATGAATAATTTGTTCCCACAACATAAGTTTTTTAATTATTACTTACATGATATCATGTCCACAAGAGAAAAAAAGAAAAAAAGAAAAAAAAAAGTGAAACTATTGCTTGTGCCTAGAGTACCTTTACAAGTCATGTGTTGCATTAAATATTTAGTGATCAATATGTTAAAACTAAAACTAAATTCTTATCTATAAGGTGTGAAGGATCTGCTTATAAAAATTTATGAACATTGATAATATAATTATCTAACCATTAATTAAATAGTATCAAAATCAATTACCTCGAAAATTAGAGGATATTGCTGGAATTTTAGCAGTACAGTGCGTGGCTCATCGATCGAGTGCATTGTATAGATCACCCAATAACATTAACTTTTTAGAATAAGTATAAATTTATTATATAGAAAAAATTTTAAATTGTCATCCTAGCAAGCGAGTTAGCGTATTTTTAATTTAATACTCAGCGGTTTAAAATATTTTACTTTTTTATCCTGTAATTTTATTTTTATTCTACTATTAAGATTCGTGATTAAGTAGAAAATTAAATTGATATATTTTACCAATCACATGATGGGTGTATAAAAATAAAGGTTACGAAAATACTGTAAGTTGTCACTATATGATTCATAAATTACATTAATTTACTACCATGTAGTTTATAAATTTTATCATTTTAGTATTGTCCGAAATTGGTCTAACTTCCTGTTCCGTAACAAGAGGCTCGAAAAACTAATAATTTGAGTCGGATGAATCTAATAAGTTAAATCGGGTTGTTATTTATATTAGACCTAACGTTCAAATGGATTAAGTAAGGTCGAAACATATGAAACGCTATGGTTGAGCCCTCAAGTACGATAAGTGCAGCTTTCTTAGCAGTAAATGTTTTTGAAATAGTTGATTATCTCTTACAATCCACATGTAATAGTTTAGTTAACAGTAGATTTTAACAGCAAGATAAAAATAAAAGAAAAGAACAAACTATATGACACTATACTGAAAATGCGCTAAACCACGCGGAGCAAATTAAAGGATTTTTTATTATTTATGAGATATCCTGCACACAAGAAAATAGAGGAAAATTGCATTAATGCATGTAGCTCAATAGAGGAGAAAAAAAATTCAACAAGTGGTCCTCACAATAAAAAGCAGTAACATCAACAGGGAATAAAGGCCAAAGATCCTTAATCATATCATTGTTCCATGTTGCATCATTTTGTACCAAGAATAAATGCGTATTCCCATTAATTGCATTGCTAAGTATTCAAACCAAAGGGACAATATGTACCAAAAAAAAAAATTCTAAAAATTCAAAGAAGTAGTCAATTTTATGAATTTTTCAATATTGTTTTATTGAGTGATTTGGAACCAATTATATATTAGAGAGGGAAAACTCAATTAGTTGACTTTTGGGGGTTGACAATGATTTTTTTCCCTAATTAATACCATCCAATCCATGTGTATTGATAAATTATACAGCTATTATACATATCATTAATCCATTTTCAGCATGATATATATTGTGTGCCTTCTTAGATTTGAAATTTTCAAATAAACAACATTTTTTTTATAAAAAAAAAAGTTGATTGATACTTGTGTGCTTCTTTCATTGATGCATGCAACATATTTTCTTCCAATTTATAAGAGAGAAAATTAATTTTTTGTTGTCATTTACTTAGCGTACTAGCTACGACATTTGCAGGATGTTTTCATTTGTGACACATATATCATATGTATGGAAGAAAATTATTAAAAATTAACAAAAAAAATTAATTGCATCGGCAGACCTGGCAGGTGTGACAACCCATAAAATTGACAATGTGCAAGCGATCGATCGATCGATCAAAATTATTATTCTCAATTATTAATGGTATTGGTGTTGTATTATTGCTATTCAAAGCTAGCTACCTAATTAATTTCATCTAATTTGTTATCATAAAATTGAATAAATTGGAGATATAAGGTATAAAGTTGCCTCCCAACTTGGGTACAACCATTTATGATGCCCACATTAATGGATCTCAATTATTACTATTAATTTGTTAATGAATCTCAATTATTACTATTAGTTTGTCAAGGATTTAATAACTTTTTTTGAACATAAGATTCCCCATATCTAATGTTGGAGATTGTAGGTTGTTCCCATGTTGTGGGACTAGAAATTAGCATTTTCCCCTCTTAATTATACCTATATTTTAAAATTATTTGGAAATTAAATTTTAGTAATAAAAACCACTTTCTTGATATATATATATATATATACACACGCGCGCGCACAGAAACAGGACATACATCTTATGCTAATTCTTTTCACATTTAAATAGTATTGGGTTAAATTGTAAGTTTAGTCTTCAAACTATATAAGTGGATGTGGTATTTTGGTTTTAAAATTTTAATTTATTATAATTTTTTTGTTCGAATTTTCAGCATTGCTGCAATTAAGGTCTATAATCCAACTTAGTTGCCTAAATATTAATATATCGTTATATAGAAGCAATGCGTTAAAATTTAGTCAGCTAAATTGAATTATAATACTGTATATAATAATTTTAAAAATTTTAATTGAATATTACGATATTCTAAAATTTTAAAATTAAAATGTGACCTATCTCAAACTAGTTTCAGGTATAAGAATCCTTGTTCTTACATTATTATGAGATTTTATTATATATGGAAAAAAAAAATAAATAAAAAATAAAATTGAATGTTCAAGTGGGCCCATAACGCCAGAAGTATATATCCTATTATTATTATTACCACACGCATCATATCCCATGACAAAACATTTTTTGATAGCCGTTAGAATCATAGCCCTTGTCAGAGAGCGAAGAAGCATCCTAAATTCCTCCCATCCCATCATTACTCCCCACCACCCCCTCGCACGTGACCCGTCACGTGCCCCGCCTCACCCTTATCAATGCGTCTCCCGCATTCCGCAACCCGTATTCAATGCCCCGCACACGCGCGAACCCCACGGATCCCTGCGCGCGCATTTAACTTAATTCGATCACCCCCCTACCCCCTCTGACCACCGTCTGATCAAATCCCACTTCGCATCCCATCCCTCCGTTCGCTCCTTCCAAAAAATATACAAGAATAACTTCAAACATCACCCCGTAGTTTCGCACTTTCTTACTTTAGCACGCTACGATTTAAAGTGTATCATTATGTTCATATCTTGTGATTTTATTTTTCTCACAAAGTTAAAACTAAAGAGTATTAAAGTAAATATCTGAAAGTTTTTTTTGTATATAATTTAACGAAAAGTTAAGGGAGGGACTTACGAAAAAATAAAATAAAATCATAAATTGCTAAATTGATGCAGGTTAATTCACATGATACTAAACTGAAAAATTACGAAACCACGTGGGTGGTATTTGAAGTTTACGCAAAATACAATAACTCGCAAGAAATTTATTGAGCACTTGATTGTAATAATAATTGTGAAAATTCAAATTAGAAATTATAAAAAAGTTGGCCGTGTTCGAAAAAGACCATTACCTTAACGAGTTTGCCGATTGATATACTATTATAGACCGCGACAAAGTTAGAGATAAATTTTTATTACAATATTGTTGTAACAACCTGATATACCAGCAATAAAAATTCGTTCGATATGACTGTAATCAAGGATTTAAGTGCCGTGGCACAGGGTCATGCCGAAAATTTGCCGACACGGTACGGTACTGTGCGGTGCGTGCCGAGCTGTGCCGATACGTGTCAGTCAAAAAATTTCTTATGTGCCGACGCATAATAGCATGAAATATTTATTTTTTTTAGCAATAAAATATTTTAACTATTTATTATATCTTTTTATCATATATTTTGAACTTTATTAAGTAAATTACTTATTAATTTAAAGAATAGAGAATTTTAAGCTATGCCATCAGTACAGGGTCTGTATTGTGCCGGTATCTTATTGGTACGGTACAGCACAGTAGATGCAGACCGTATCGACGAAAACTTAAAACCTTGACTGCAACGACCTAATACGATAGTAATAATAAGTAGATAGACCCAAATCACTGGCTCCTCATACAGACTTCTTCCGTTTAAATTCCGACGTCCTCGTCAGCTTCAATGGTAAAGATGGCTCTTAAAAATTCAAGAAAGTAGCCCTCACAAAAGTTGTAGTGTAGCAATTTGTTGCGTATAGTATTTAACTCTATTCGGTTCTAATAATATATATGGGAATACATGGGGGCAGTTCACACCGGGAGCCACGTGGCGGGCCCCGGCTTCCGCCACGGTAATCCGGAGCGTTGCGGTCGCGCTCAACCGGCGACCGGGCATCACCGGTGAACGCGGGTCACACATGTCACGCTCGGGGGGGGGCACCGCAATTATTGAAGTCATGCGGGGGGATTAATGATAGCGGGGTGGGGGCGCGCAGAGGATGCATGGGGCTCGTTATTACTCAATAGGTCCCCGCGGTGACCGGCTACCGCCCGTAGCCCTCACGCCACTCATCGCCGCCGTTCGTTGGGTACGAATGGACGGCCCAGATCGGTTCGTCCAGTTGTGAAGGGACAGTTGAGGACCGTTTCGGTGCGGGTCTTGCACGGAGATCCCTCACCTTTAGATAATTTTGAACTAGACCCCGCAACATCAATTTCTTTTTTCTTTCCCCTGCGGATCTATTAAATTTAGTAAAACTTTTAAAAAAACAAATTTAGAAAATTTAAATTAAATAATTAAATAGCAAAAAACCTTAGTCTATTCGGGGAAAGTTCGCAAGTTTTCGTATTTAAACTCGACATACAATTTTAACGTGTTTATACTTAACCGCCTAAATTATATTTCTAACTTTATTCTACTATATGAAAGAATACTCCTGACAGTAAAATAAAGTATTATTATTTGATTGCTAAATATTAAAGATAAATTTTTTTTTATCTTTAAAATAAAAAAAATTGCTATTTAGACCTGTTGCTTTTATATTGGAATTTAGATGGACACCCAAGTCTAGGAGAAGCATATCTTGCATTTATTTCTCAAAATTATAAAAAGGAAATGTTGAGGGGCCGAGATTAGAATACCGTAAAAGTTGAGGGGGTTAGGGTAGATTTTGAGCTACTTTTTACCTAATAATGTGGGGATGAGGAGCGGTCCCATCAAAGCTTTTATTAGGGAAAATCTGGGGTGCGATTCTCTCCCACATCCGAGAAAAACCGCGAAGCTCTTCGGTGCAACGGTGACATGTCACGGCGGGGAGCGCGGGCCCCGCACGTCAGCAGCATGGCAGTGATATGCGGCGGTGACATGGAGTGCGGGGGCGCGATTATAGAGGAGAGGGGACCGTCGTAGTCAAAGCGGTTGATGGGACGTGCGGGATATGCAATCATAGGTACGGGAGAGCGGGTGGGGGCCCCTGTGAGAACGTAGGCCAGCCGACAACCGTCTGATCGCGATCAGAGGGTCGGGCGGGGCGAGATTTTTTGTCAGGTGCCACGTGGCGTGCTGTGATTGGGTGCCGATTTAAATTATGCGTACTCAGACCGAGATATTATTTCGTGAGCCGTGGCCTATAGACCGACATGCTTTGCGTGTCCCCTTTTTTTTTTTAATTTTTTCTTTCTTTTTTTTTTATGTAATTTGTTGTTGCTCCTACAACAGCTCAGATTGAATACGTAGACCGATCAAAATCTTTTATATTATTAATATGCAAATACAAAACCAATCCGTAAAGTAAAATTTTACTATTATTTATAGCATTGTAAATTTGATCACGTTAAATAATTTATGTTTGGAGGAGTTATTTGGCTCCTATTATTCGACATGCTGGTGCTGTTAGTTGCAGCTATAATCTCGTGTCTTTTTTTTTTTTCTGTACATAAATTTTTTTTTAGAAAAAAATTCTCATATTATACCGAGACACTATTTCATCACATAGTACGTATTATATTATACAGATCATGTAGCGAAGTAAAACAGATCTAAAAATTCTTCAAATGTGATATTATGTGTATGTCGTGATTTGAGTCTAGGCTTTAAGGTGGCATTTGGAATGGATACAAAAAGGGGGATAAGGGGCTTATCCCTTCTCTTATACCGAAACAAAAAAATTACTAGGTGGGAACTATACTTCCCATCTCAACGGGTTATTCCAGAAATAATCCGCTAAAGGTGGGAACTATAGTTCCCACTTGTGGTGGGAACAAGCTTGTTCCCATCTTAACGGGTTATTTTAGGAATAATCCGCTAAGGGTGGGAACTATAGTTCCCACTTGCGGTGGGCACCCACGGCAGAGAGAGAGAGAGAGATTAAATTAGAATTTAAAATTTTAAATTTTAAAATTTATAATTTTAAAATTAAAATTTATAATTTAAAATTTCAAAATTTGAAGTTTAAATTTTAATTTTGATATTTCAAAATTTTAAATTTTAAAATTATAAATTTTATATTTTATATCTTTCAAATTTAAATTTGGTCTTAAATTTAAAATTTTAAAATTTTAATTTTAATTTTGAATTTTAATTTCAAATTATAAAATTTAAAAGTTAAAAATTTAAAATTAAAATTATCAATGCAAAATTTAAAAATTTAAAAATTTAAATATAATAAGATGAGTAATATCATTATCTTCAATTTATAACTACCAATTATTCTTTTTATTATATCTTATCTATCCAAACGTTATTTTTTTATTTTCGGGAACAACCAAATTTCATCCAAACATAAAATTGGTCTAGTTCTCCTTATATCTAAACTTGTACCTATTCCTACTATAAGTTAGTTCTTACTTATGACCGAACCAAACGAAACCATAAGACTTCTATGATCTTTGAAGAATCTAATTTCCGAGAACGCGGTTTGACTTACTGCACTACGCGCGCAGAAGAAAAATCATGGAGCACTCTGGCTGCTGCTGCTGCTGCTGCTGCTGCTGCTGATGAACGGCGAGTTCGCTGTAAAATTCGTTGACCCTTGATGTTGTGTGAGCCACTGGTTGTGAGGGGGGCATTGAAATTTAAGATCAGGTAGTTAAGTGTGATTGTACAGAAGATTCAAATGTGGCTGCCATAGTATACCAACATTTATTTGGAGAATCCGAGGTACCTATCACATTACGCTACCAATCGATCAACTTCATGCTGGACCGCAACTAATTCGTCCAAGTAATTTTCAAATTAATATAATAAAATATAATTAATAAGTCAGTTTTGAATGATTAAATCTTATATAGACCGAGGTCATAACGACACTTTAATTAAGCTCAATGCCAATGATACAATGATACTGTATACTTTCAACGAGCCAACTAGCATCATGTTAGGAGCCGAATTTCCGTCCTCTTTGACCCGATTAAAGATCTTTCTCGGAAAGCGCGTCGGGAAGCGAAACGGCTACGATTAGTGATCCTCGAAGTTTGCGTTCTTCGACTGAATCAAGCGATTCGGCTGACGAGGGATCGGATCAGCCGAGTTCGAAAATCTTTACTGTAAACTCGGTTCGGCTGAAAGAGCCGAATAGATGAAATGTACAGTAATTGGTCGGCTGATGAGTCGAATATATAAAATACACAATAATTGGTCGGTTGAAAGAGCCGAAGGCCTTTATATATTAATAAAATAGAGTGTGCCCGAAGAACATACAGACTCTGAAAATCTAGTTTACAATAGAGTGTGCCCGTGGGACATACAGACTTTGCTAATATAGTTTACAACTGAGTGTGCCCGTGGGGCATATAGACTACATAAATCTAACTTAAAACTACTCCTAAAAAAACAGTAAATGCGGAAAAGAAAAAAATTACATTTAGACTATTCCTAAAAAAATGATAAAATTGTAGAGGAAATAATGATAGTCTTCTCATTCGAGGAGAAGAAATACTCCTATTGGAGGTTTCGAAATTACTATTTATAGTAACATCAACTCACATTATTGGTTGGTTAAAAGTAGTGGAGGGAGTGGTTATAATAATGATGATGAAAGTTATGCCCCATTTTTTATGGAAGTTATGCTCCATTTCACATAAAAGTTACGCCACACTTCTCATAATAGTTATACCCCACTTCTCAATCGTTCCCGCCTAAATGCTCTTGAACTTTAGGCGTCTTATTGCCGACTCCTAGTGTACCACATGTCCTTATTTGTTTGGCTCATACGTGGGCTATGTTGACGTATTGATTTTAATTTTGGCATTAAAACATCATATGTGAGATTGATATACGAATATTCAGGTGAAAATAGTTAGAATACACTCTGATCAATTAAATTCGATGCCGGATTTAATAGAATACCAATACGGATGTGAAAATCTAGTATCGACAACGTATTCGTATCTGAATTCACATCCGAAAAGAAATATAGATGTAGATAAGGTTTTGTCAAAAATCAGATTGCATTCAATCGTTTTCGCCCCTGGAAAGCAAGGATCTTTAACCCCAACGGCAAAGCTACGTTGGATGAAAGAAGTGATTTTCCAATATGTTTTTTTATAATATATGCAATCAAAGTTTGAATATGATTACATATTCTTACTTATATAGTGTCTCATTCGTGCCAATTTTAGTTTATATTTATTTATATATGTTAGTATATAATATTATGTGAATAACAAAATAAAATGAACGAAGCAGGAAGTATAAAGTTATTTTTAGCACATAAATTAACAAAGATATAACACCTAATACATATCCGTATCCGTAGAAAAATATAAATACGGATATCGTTTTGCGAAAAATCCAAACATATACCGCTGTTTTCATACCTACATAAAATGAATATTAGGGACCGAAAAAAAATATAGTTAAAATTCAGGACCGATGGAGCAATTATCAAATGACTCCGCACTGACCCGCGGGTCAATCACGGCCCCACGAGCCACCCAACGTCATCGCTCGTCACGTGACTGACGCGTGCGTCAGGTCACGTGATCTCGACACGCGGCGAAGCGTGATTGGGTGGAGTGGATGTTGCGTGTGCGACGGGGACAAGGGGATCGTGGGCGACCCCATGCGGCGTCGGGTGGGGACAGCTGTCCTATACGAGGGGACAGCGTCCCCAGTAGCAATCATTAGGACGGTCCATCCCTACGCTCACGGCTCACCGCTCCGTGGGCCCCACGCGCGCAATTATTTCCCCATTGATTGATATGGGCCTCCTCCCCTTTCGCTGTGGGGGGTCACCGTACCCTTACGCTCACTTGGCGGTGACGGGACACTGTGGACCATCCCCTGTACTCCCTGTCCTCAGTTAACTTTACTCCGTAGGCCGCGGTCTATACACCGGATCCCGAGAAACCGCAATTTCTCTGGCTCGTTCGCGGGAAAACTCGGACGGTCTACGATGCGCGGTCCGTGGACTAATTTCACGGGCTCATCACCGTCCATTTCGTCCCCAGATACGGACACTGTTGCGGGGAGATCCGCGACGTGACGGAACGGGAGGGGGATCTGCGGCCGTTGGTTTCCGTGGGGTCTACCACGTCGACAGTTGACCGATTGAACGGTGGGTGATGGTGGACCACTCGCTGCTACAGTGTTCCGCGGAGCGACGCACTTCGTACTCATCGTACTCATCATTTATGGAGTGAAAAAAAATGCCCACGAACCCCCTCGACTATCGCCAATTTGGACATTAGACCCCTCCTTCATATTTTAACCAGTTTCATCTAGTTTAGCCCACATGCGCGAGCTCTTTAACATTTTCAATAATTTTTGGCTTTAAATTATATATTATATTCTCTTTGTCTAATATATGATTCAAAAAAATATTACATTACTGATATGTTAACACTATAATATGAATGATTATAGTGCACAGTATTTAAGATGCTATATAAATTTGTCAACATATTAATAACTTATGATATAATGTGACCTTATAATAATACTATATAGTTTAATGAGGTTAATTTATTATAAGTCTGACCCTTTTGGCGGCAATCTGGTGGGTCGTATGGACGGAGCGAAACAGCACTATTTTCCGCAAAGTGCTTCCCGATGCCTCCCGAGCTCTCGAACGTGTCGTGTCTCTGATCAAATCTTGGACCAAAGTTCTGTGAATCTAGACTGTTACTTTCATTCATCCACCTCTCGGGCTTTCTTCTTTTTCTTCTTTTTTTTTTTCCTCTTTTTGCTAGCTTATTTGGAGGCCCTAGCTGCTTCCACCATTTATGCTTAGTTCATTGCTTAATGAATGAAGCAGATAGCTTTCTATTTATTTTTCAAAAAAATTTATTATAAATATTTAGTCCAGTAACAAGTTGATGATAAGTGAAGCACTATCACGGTATTCCAAGTCCAATCATACTTTTCATATGATTGCTCCCATTGGTGTATTCATTCATCAACATGCTAGGGAATGTTTTTTTTTTTTAAAAAAAAATTGAAATTGTGATGAAGAAATAAAAAGGTGATCAGTTAAAATTAGGCCGTACTCGCACGCATGCATGCTGTGTGAAAAATCAATGTATTTGAAAAGCAAGGGTAAAATATATGGATGGTCCCTCTACTATCACCATCTATCAACTTTGTCTCTTCACTTTTAATTTAAAAATTTTAAATGTTTTATATTGATTAAACTTTAATTTATAACCATCTAAAGTTAGTAATCACATTTTAACTATAAAGGGTGAAATTAATAGTTATTTTTTTAAAAAAAAAAAATATTTTGCTTCGTTTGGAATCGCGAGAAGATTCTGTTATGTATGGTAAAACCGCGAAAAAAAATATTTGTTTACTTTGATAACTAATAGTATGTGATGCGGGTTACAATGAGCCACTTGAAATATATATTTTTGTTTCAATACTTATAATCTAATATAAAATGAGCCATGAAGAGTGTTTAAGTGAAAAGAGCATGCATTTTACCCAAGGAAAAGTACCATCAAGGGTGGTGTGCAAAAAAGTTGATGGACAACATGATTGGATATTTCTAATTTACACCACCACCATCATCATCATCATCACCATCATCATCATCCTCCTAAGATAGTTCTCATTGTATATTGTATGGAATAAGTAACACCAACACCCCTTGGAACATGTCTCCACATGTCAATTATTGCCATAATTATGGTGTGGAATGTGTGGTTTGTAGATTAACTTTGAGATTACAATCACTTCATCTTTCCATGTTCCCCTCTCATTATCTCTAGCACTACATTTGTCTCTATCCATCATCATCTTATGCAATATGCTCCTCCTCCCTGTAACAAGCTAATTTAATTATTGATAAAGCTAGTGTGTTGTATTAATCATAATTGGAGGGGTTTAACTATATATCCCCCTAGATGTGAGAATTTTCCATCCATTATTTACCTGAAAATTTTACACAATCTAATCCTGTTGCAGAATTCAGAAGATAAATATAGTTTACGTTAATATCTCCAGTTAATTGGTAAATGAATTTTTCGGGTTGATATGATAGCTCAGTCAATTTTAAACTCTTATCTTTACATGAGGTTATGGATTTGATTACTATACTCTTTTTTTCTTTTTTTTTTTTAATCTTACCCGTTAATTCTCTGTGAACTAAGGTGTTACGTGTACTTCTCGATCGATCATTTTTTATTTGATCGATCTTTCTGTGTAACAGAGTTAGATTATTGAAATATTTGGAGAAAAGGTCAAAAGATTTGGATCATGACTCAGCTAAATCATGACATTCCCGTGCTTTTGGGTCAGGTTAGGTTAGATTGGATTAGATTAATATCACATCTAATCAAAACTGATGTATACATTAAGCCAAATTGAATATACCTTCACAGATAGGGATGCCAATGGATACGGATATTCGAAATATTATCCAAATTAATCCGAATCCGAGCGGAGCGGATTTACCGATGCTAAATGGATATAGTTTCGGATATGAATATCAAAGATAAATACCCTGCGGATATCGATTCGGATATGAATTTTGATTGTACATGATTCGAATCCGAACCCGAATTTATTTTATATTATATATAATATGTATATAAATATTTGATGTTATATCTGCATTTGTATTTTAAAAATTTAGATTTAATGTAATATATTTTGAAATATTTACAAGAGAAATAATTGTTTCGGGTTCAGATTTTTGGTCGGATTCAGGTTTGGATATGAATGTTTAAAGTCCGTCGGATTCGGGATCGGTTCGGATTTCGGGTTTGAAGCCGGATTCTGATCCGGATTTTTAAAAATCCACACCGAATCAGACCCGTTGACATTCCTATTCGCAGGTCAAATTAATGATTTGAAAACTTTGAATGATCCAAAAATTGGAAAGAAATTATGTAGGATTGTGGGCAAAGCAAAACACAAAAACTGGTGCAAAATTAAACCTAAAATTTCTGTTATTGAAACTCTGATCAAATTCTTTAATGTGATGCATGGTAGGAATCAACGGTGGAGAGTTTGCCAGGTGGTCAAAATTCAAAAAGCACATGATTTGGACTTATACAAGGAAAAAGAAAAAAGAAAAAAAAAATGAACCAAAATAATGAACACACAAAATGTGGTAAAGATGCTGGGGAAAAAGAAAAAAAAGAAAAAAAGAAAGAAAAAAAAGGAGATTTCACATGAAACCCACAAAACAATCATAGTTAAGAGTGCTCTTTTCCCATCAATCACCATGAAAAATCTTAGGCCACCTCAGTGAAATAGCATAGAAAATCACAAGAAAACAATAGAAAAATCTTAGTCTTTTTTTAATTATTTTTTTAAATTTTTTATTTTGACCATAACACCTGTTGTAGTTGGGCACCAACCACAATTCTCATGCTTTGATATCACTTAGTAGAAATATTCAATGCACGCAAATGAATAATCAGTATTCATTGACTTACCAATGTGAATAATTAATCGTCCTTTTCGAAGGCTTAAGCAATTAGAGAATGAAGCTTACGCTACTGATTTAAGATAAATTGGAAAAAATTAAATAAGATTAGGAATTAACCATGATACTATGTAGAGCAATTATTATTATTTTTCTTCTTAAAAGCTTATATTTTTTTTTATACTCAACCATGATAGAGATTGTTTGATGCTAATTAATGCTTCGTGTTTGAATACTGGGAATTGACTCTGATATATGGAATTCTATATAAAGAAACAATCTTAGACCTGTGTATGTGGAAATCGGATTGTGGTGAGAACTGTCACCGGAGAAGTATGTGGTTACGTGCTTCTCTAATGACCCAAGCCAAACCATGACCGTGTTGGGTTCAACCGCACCCTCGGCTTAGCCCGACAAAAGTAATCGGATTTCAAATTTGAACCCGACTTTGAAAATGATGGGGGCCCAACTATAGTTTTTCGGGCCGCGCCGTTTTGGGCTCCTTGGGCTTGTTTATTGGAGAATAATTGCAATTTGGTATCTTAATTGGTTCATTGAAATGTTATCATAAGCATAATTTTTCAAGATGATACCTTCCATAATAATAAAATAATTATGAAAAAAATGTCTTAGAGGATGCATATATTATATATGTGGTTGCAAACATTAAAATATTTTTTTAAAAAATGTTCTACAAAACCAAAAACATAAAAAAGTTACCAAAACATTGTATTAATTATTAAGAGAAGTATAGACTCTTTACTCTTATGAGCATAGACCCTTTCATACTCGTAACTCGTAAGTTAGTTTTGATAATGGAGCTTTTGAACTGACCGTCCCTAGAGCAAGTGGCAAACGATTTGGTGTTTGGTATCTGAGGTCCCAAGTTCGAATCTTAGTTGATTCACATTTCTAGCTAAGTTTATTTTTAAATGAAATTAACGAAGCGGATAGCGTGCTACCTCTCTCTCTCTCAAAAAAAAGAAGATAATGGAGCTTCCGAATTGGTAATCCAAACCAATTAAATATCATCTTAGAGCATTTGAAATTTTTAAAAAATAAATTTCGTAATTTTTCAAAATTATATTAAAGTCCATTAAGTTGGGTGTAAAATAAACGGTCAAAATTAAATGATCTCATCATAATAGATTATCAGATTCTTCAAATTAAAATTAGAGTTATTGATCTTTATTTAGATAGTGAATAGAATTTTTTATCAAAAATTCAACTAATTCCGATTCTTTTACGCCGTTAAAATTAGCAAGTATGTCATACCGGCTGTTAAAAATTGTCAATTCTAAGATCTTTTCATCGAAAGATGTCAAAAAATCAAGAAATTTGATTTATAGAAGTTTTAAATACTCTAAATTATATTTAACGGTATGCATCGTCAATTCGAAAGCTTTATCATCGAAAACGACTTATAAGTATGAAGACGATCGTATTCATAAGAGTATAGTAGCTGGACTCTTATTAAGAGATCCTCAATTATTGGCAATTTATGAGTGATGAGTATTAAGTGAACAGAAAAGCCTTCATTCAATTATTGGGCCCAACACTATCATAATGGGCCGGCCAATGAGGCCCATTGGGCCCATGTGTGTTCGTGAAGGCGCTTTTGGTTCTTCAGTTACATGTTTAAGTCATTTTTTTAGAATAAAATAAATTATCTTGCAGGTGAAATATATTAATTTTCTTAACAAAATAATATTTTTCAAGATCTTTAAGTCAAAACATTAACAAACAACAAATTAATGCGAGAATGAGATTAGTCAGATTATTTATTTATTTATTTATTTATTTTGTTTCTTTGCGGCGTACAACTGTACAAGAGCTGTCAATTTAACCCCACAGAACCCTAAAGAAAAATGAAATTAATATTTGCCCCCAAAAAACAAATATATACCCACTGTATCTCCCTTGCACAGAAACTGACTCGGATTGAAAATAATGTTAATACTAAATAAATTTTAACAAAAAAAAAAAGGTCTTAATTATATACAACTCCAGCAAACACTTTTCTACACCAAACCAAACCTCCCACAGCTGACAAAAGATGCCATGCTGATGGATGCACTCCAATATAATAATTGTGAAATAATATGAAACAGACGTTTGTTTATGTGAATCGCAAATACTAAGCAACCATTCTAAAAGCACGTACTGATTGAAAGGACGTATCTATTGTATTTAAGGGTTCAGCCATAAAACTTTATGGGTTTCGACCTGAATCGATCCAACTAGACATTAGGTGTACTGTTGGATCTCTTGCCATTAGGCTATTGTGGACCACGGTCCCATTGGTCATACCGAACTTGAGAGAGAGATAGGTTAACCTATTAATTTTCTTGGCTTATTGTTACAGGACAGAAGTATAGACATATTTTATCTAGTAATAAATAATTAATATTTTATAAAAGTTTAAGCTATAAGAGAATGATATTTATTATTATTTTTCTGAAGAAAAGATAGTAAACTATCTGCGTTGGGTATAAGAAAAATAAATTAAAGTAACTGTGCCTCAAAAAATAATAATAAAAAAAGCCTAAGTTTCATATAGGGTAAACTTCAAATACCACCCAGTCCACCCTTGTAGTTTCGCACTTTCTTATTTTAGTACCTTGTGATTTAAAGTATATCACGTTCACCTGTGGTTTCATTTTATCTTTACATCAGCTTCTTTGCTAATATTTTGTTAAATTATATATAAAAAACTTTAGATACCCCAATTAGATTTATCACATATATATGTGATAAACCTAATTGGAGTATCTAAAGTGAATATATTCACTTTAGTACCTTTTAGTTTTAACTTTGTCATTGATTTAGCGAAAAAAATTAGTAAAATCGATAATAAAAAGATAAAAATGAAACTACAAAGCACTAAATTGATACACTTTAAATCATAGGGTAGTAAAATAAAAAAAAATGTGAAACCACGTAATGGTATTTATAGTTTTCCCTTTCATATAAATAACCTTCCCACTTTTCCAAGAAACTGCAAAAATCTGCGTGCACTTTGGGTGCTCTTACTCTTATAATTCCGAAAAATCAAGTTCTTTCTTTTATGTTTGTGCGCAAAATTTTTTAGTAAGTATAAGATATAGACTAAAATTATAGGAGTCTAACGGAATTCGAACTCCATACTTTCTAATCTAATACTATAATAAAAGATTTAGGAATTATCTTAACACCTTCGTTCATGTGTTAAATAAAGTAATGTGCTATTAAACACAAATTTTTGGGGAATTAAACTTTAACATCTTTAGGATCTGAGGGAGCTTAGAACTACTAGCTATATATGAGTCTTAATTTTGATAAAAGGAATAAAGGCAAAATCATAAGAGTAGTGAACACTAGCACCAAACTGAATATATCCGGGTGCAATGGTCTATAGAAAATATTTATAAGAGTTTACACGTGAATAAAATAAATTTATATCGAATAATTAATAAAATATAAAGATTTAGATTAGATAGGTTCTATTAGGTATATATGTCACATTATTATGCATGCCTAACAAAAAAAAGTGCATATTTTCTAGCAATTGTAATAGAAGAAACTAAAACAAAATTTTCTAACAAATCAACTCAATATCTCCAAAATATATTCCATTAATCTTACCCAAAAATCACAAAAAAATACATCTGAAGTTCAACAAAGTGTGATCCTCATTAAGGGTGTTAGCACATAAAATCAAAGCATGGCAATTTCACCTTTAGATGTGGCGGCATTCGGTGGCGGCGGCGGTAGCGACGATGACGACGATAGCGATTCTGAATGGGTGGTATCGTCGCTCTCGACGTCGAGCAAGCTGCTTATCGACCGAGCCTTCACCGTCGTCGCGATCTTCGTCGTCGTCGACGGCCCGTCCCCTACTCCTTTCTTCGTCGAGCAGCCGAGTCGACCGCGCACGCTACTCACGCTCCGCAGCCGCGCCCCCTTCCCCAAGTGATGCTCGCACAGCGAGTAGCCGACGAGCGTCGGCTGGCAGCACCGCCACCCCCGCCCGTTCACGCGGCTGCACCGTGACCCCTCCATCAGCACCGCCGGGCTGCGCCTTCGCCGCTTTTCCCTCTTCCCATGTTCATCACTTCCATTAGAGCTACTACTAGCTTTGGCTCTCATGTACTTGGCCTTGTTCTTTTCCCCCACTATTATTGTTTTCTCTTCTGGTTCCCCATCACAACCATTGAATTTGCTTCATGATCAAGCACATGTAGCCAAAAGAAAAGAAAAGAAGAACAACACAATTTATTACAATCCACATTTTTTTTCACATGATCTCTTGTATGTAGCTAATTAAGACTATGATTGTGATCAGCTAGAATATACATTGTATGTATTCCAGATTACAACCATCAAAGTTGATTCATAAAACAAAAAGGAAAGAGAAGAGAACAGAAAATAAGAATACAAAACATCACAACCCAATCACACATTAGATCTCTTAGGTAGCTCACATTATGGCTAGTTACAACAATTTGTGAAGTGCACCAAACAAGGCCTATAACAATATTTACTATTCACCATTACAACAAATATCATAGGTGCTTCATCAAACAAGGAAAATAGAAAAGAAAAGAAGAACACATAATGCATCACAACCCACATTTTAGAGCTCCTATAAATAGCTAACATGATGCTACTTAGCACATGCACTTTGTGAAGTGCACCAACACAAGCTATATGTGTGGCAGTGTAACTGTTCCCCATTACAACCATCATATATATAGGTGCTTTATCATCAATCAAAAAGAAAAGAAAATTAAGAGAAGAGAAGAAATTATAAATGAAAAGAAGAACACATAATGCATCACAACCTATACATTGTAGATCTCTTATATATAGCTAGCTAGGATTGTGACTCCTTAGCACCCATTGTGAAGTGCACCATCACAAGCTACATATAGAGCAATGAACTCATTAACAGCTACTAAAAGAAAAAGGTGCATAAATATATAGAGGTGTGTGTGAAAGGTGTGGATAAATGGGTGCATGGATGGGATGAGATGTGGATGTGGATGTGCATGTCATGATGATGGCATGCATGTATTAACATAACTTTGGATGCCTTTTCTTTTAATTTTCACCATGAGGAACCAAATATTTATATTTACAAGCCAAGGCATTTTTAGAAAGGGAAAAAGAACTAATTTTTTTTTTTTTTAACCTACCTCTCATTACTATTTACTTGTTCCTCCTCCTCAAGCACCTACAATAAAAATCCCAAGACACCCACATTATTAATTATGTAGCTGGAAAAAGGGTCCCAAGAGGAAAAGATACCCTTGTATAAAAAGGAAAAGAAAAAAGAGGAGTAAATAAATAAATACCTGCACATGGGTGGTAATGGTGGGTGAAATGCAAGAACTTGAGAGGTGGGGAGGAGAAGGATCAGATCCACTACTGGGTAAACCTTTTCCCACACCAAGATGCAGTAGATCTCCATCTTGGTGCAATAGTAATAGCCCATCTCTTTGCTCATGCACTTGTGTTTTCCCACTCTCTTCTTGGGGTGGAGGAGATGGATCTAACACCATGGTTGTGGATATGAGAGGAGGAGGAGGATGAGGAGGAGGTCTCCTTCTGATCCTCATAGATGATGATGATGATGATGATGATGAGAGAGAGAGAGAGAGAGAGAGAGAGAGAGAGAGAGAGAGAGAGAGATTTGGAGGAGGTGCACAGGGACTCAATAAGAGGGTGTATTTTGTTTTTGTTTTTGGGTTTTTGTTTTTTTTTGGGGGGGGTGGTGAGTTGGGTTTTTATTTGTTTATGTATTAGTTTATCTTTTTTGTTGCAGTTGCATTTTAGGTGATGGATTGTGAATTGTATCTGGTACTGTTTACTATACAAGATTAATGATAAAGGGTGGATGGATTTGAACAATAAATAAATGATGCATGGTATAATGATAATGATAATAATAATAAGGGATTAGAATAATTAATAATAAATTAATGTGGCTTAATTAATCTCCAGCCTCAGCACTGGCACGTGCCTCGCACAGGAGGTGGGGGCGCGGCACGTGCGATCGACTAGAAAATATAGGTATTATTATTGTATGTCGCATACTTTTAATTTAACGATTCAATTTTTTTAGTAGTAAAAAATCTAAAAATAACATAACAGTGTTGTGATTGATGATATGCCACTAATTAAGATGCTACATCATCTTTATATCAGCGATGTGTTAATATTTCGTCAACTAAATTGAAATGTAGAATTTAATTGCAACAGTTATGAAAGCTCGAACAAAAAAATATAATAAAGTTTAAGAATTAAGTACCACCCGCCTCATAATTTGAGTACCGAACATGCAATATATCCTAAAATTAATAAATATATAGTATATAAATGTATAGATACATAAAAAAAAAAAAAAGGAAAAATCCACTCGGCCCACAACACTACACATTGGCATGCTCCAGGTTGAGACAGTGATGTGGCATTCACTTTGATTACACCATGCAACTAAAGCAGTAGTGTGAAACTGCGATGCTCAAACACACCTTTGATACTTCAGTAAACACAATAATCATTAACGACTAGAGAAACATGCTCAAACACACCTGCTTTGATACTTCAGTAAACACAATAACCATTAACGACTAGAGAAACATTTTGCGAGTATTTCGTGTGGCTGTTTCCATCGCCATTTTATAGTAGCTGTGCTTGAAATATTAACAACGCATAAGAACAACACTTAACAGAGAAACATTCCTCCATGTAAGTAACTACTTAATCTCCTTTTTCGTAACAATAATAGCCAAAAGTAATTAGGGAATTTTAATCTCCTTTTTTTTTTTTGCTCCAAATTCAGTATACATTCACAACCCACAAAATTTCCACTCACAACCAAATTTTTTTCTAACATGAAAGCTGAGCAGTACAACACTTTGGAACATACATCACAATGATATACTAAGGATTTTCTATTTTCAATAGTATTTGCATCATTAATTGCTTCATAACCACTACAAATTAGAACACAAAAGAGGGGGGAAAAATGTTGTAAGTGTGGAATATATCATACATATAGAAGTGATTACATAATTTTCTCCAGCAAATTTACAAAAAGCACCCTAACAAGGGGAAAAATCCACTTAAATATTGCACCTGCCCTAAAACCATCCGCTAAATTTACTATCCAGAGCCCCAAAAGGGTTCTGGTATTTCTATAATATATGATCAATATATAACTCATTAAATGCATGACATATGTGCTTTAATGGTACCGATGAATGACGTTCACTAAAATTTAGGGGTTCGAACTCTCAGTGCGCTTTAGCCGCCTTTGCCTGTACCTCCAAGCTACTTGAATGCGAGTTGCCGCCATGTTTCTCCAATAAGGTGACATGTACCTGTATGAGAAATGCTAATGCGTTAATTCTTTGGTTTCAAGCATCGATTTGTATGTTATATATAAGTTGTCGTTGCTTAGGGCACAGCATATCAACTCTATTCGATTGGTCTCCATCACTCTTTTTTACAATCCCTACTATGTTAGTTGCAGGAAGACTTTGTAGATTGTAAAGATACGATAATTGAAATTACATTTACCTAATCGCCCCCTGTACACGCGGGTTGCGCAGGAATCTTGAGAACAATGAAGTCACTTCTTCCAGATCAGCAGCTCGAAGCGCGAAGGCTTCGACATTAGTTAGGCATCTAACAGTTCTGGTAGCAAGCAAACGAAGCCCAGCAAATCGAATCCTACCTCCCTCTGAAAAAGGTGAATTTGCCACAATTTTGTTAGTTAGAACTGTTAGATATGTCTCGAATTCTAGTACCGCAAGATCTTCTAACCCTATTCTGTTTTGATTATCCCATTAAGTTAAGTTTAAATTATGTCTAATTTTATTGAGATATTTCTAATTTTAGTAGGTTTGTATTCCTAGTTGTATTAGGATTTAGCTACTATTATAAATATACCCATTATTTCATTGATTTGGTGCGAAAGATGAGAGAGAAAGTATGGGTGTATTTTTAGAATTAGGGTTTTGTGAGAGAGACATATTTTGTACATCACTTTGATTATAATAAAGATCTCCGCTCCGTCTTCGCCCGTGAATGTAGGCCAGTGGCGGAATCACGTAAATATTGCGTGCTTTATTTTTCATCTCTCTTTCTCAGATCTCTTTTGATATTTTCGCACCCGATGAACTAGATTTTTTCGGTTTTAGTTCTAACAAGAACAAAAAGAAATAGGCATTTTCAGGCTATTTCGATTAAAAGCTCCATCCACTTTTGAACATTTACTACTGGAAAACTACTTAGTCTACAAAAGAATATTTTAGTCTAGAGATGCCAAAGCTGTAAAAGAGTAAAAGAAGGGGGATAATTTTTGCAAAAAATATAACTATTTCACAAATGACTAGTTACAGGAAAAAGCTTCCTTATTTTTTTGCTAATTTCTTCTTACTAGAAATAGAGCAAGCACTTAGTTTCAATAAAAGTGAAGCAATCATTCATGCTATCCTTTAGAAGAAAACAAAAGCATTTCAAAATAAAGATTAGAAAAATGAAAGGTGAACATGACCTCGATTCACTGAAGAGTGTTCGAGACACCACGTTAGGAGCTCCTCGCCGCACACATCGCCTTCCTGTAGTGGAGTAATAAATCCATCGGCTCCAATGCTTTCCAACTTACCCCTCACTATGAAAACCATCTTCTCGACAGGCCCTCCCTGATATAGAATGTCGCTCCCTCTTATGTATAGTGTTTGTCTCAACTTTTCACATATAGCATCCAATATTGGCTCATCCATTAGTTTGAAAATCCTAACCTGAAAAGGAGATGCAAAATACTCAATATATGATCAAAAAAGAAGCCCTAGGCCCAATATAATTGGGATAACTAAATGGGTTCTTATCTGCCTTAATGTTTATGATTCCCAAAGATCATAGTCTTAGAAATTGTAACAGGTTATCTGGTTTTCCTTGACGAAGATACTGCAATAATTAAATACTAAATAAAAGCTTAAAGATTTAGAAATGTCCTGTAGAAACTGTTGGAATCACCCAGATGTAGTCTTAGAAATGAAGGTTTCCAAGATCATAAAATGGTATACACAGAGGTTTCCCTTCTTTTTCCTTTCTTTATGGGGTGTGGCAAGTGAACTTGTGCTAGAGATGAAACTGCAAAAGTAAAAGGCTTATGGGAGCCGGGTTCACTATAGACCACAAACTATACAGTTCACATGCCACTGCTTTCTATTGGGAAAATAAAGTGGTCCATCTTACTGTAAACATCAAAGAATTAAAAGGTTCCAACCTTTTGTATTAAGAAACTCACCTTGTTGAGAAACTTAAAGAAATGACGGCGTATTTCTCTTTGTATGTCCTCCGGTAAGTTCTCAAGTAGCTCTTCTTCATTCACACCCCGAGTAGCAGCCCAAGTGAATCTTTCTGCTTGTCTCACTCGTCTAAAAAAAATCCCATAGTTTGAAGGTTATTCACCCATTAAAATCGAAAAGTATCGGAATAGAATAAATAGACACACAAAAACGAATAGAAAGATACGACCTGATTTTAGCACCTTACGCTGCATTATTTTTTATTTCAGTACCTCACAATCTGGTTCTGTCAGACCTTAACACTTTTCTTCTCTCAAAAAAATAAAATAAAAAAAAAAATCAGAGAATATCATGTCAGGTAGCAAACTCTTCTGTTTAAGGCTATAGAATTTCTGGCCGAAAAAGTAGGAAACTTGGAATACCATCATAGTTCCAACGGGGAGGTACCAAAATAAAAAATAATGAAAATTAGGTATTAAAGATAGATTAGAAGAGACAATACGACCTTCATACACAGTGGGGGCAATTAATTTTATTTTCTATATATAATAGTAATGGGTGGGAAACGGCAGAAACACAATTATCTAACAACAAGTTAAAAACTGGAAGAAGTTTTTTCTATCAAACCTTCTCAAGTCTTCAGGCAAGCGTCGATGACTCATCCACTGTTCAACATCACGTCGTCTAAGTTGCATTTCTAGTCTCCTGGAAAAAATAAAAGGGACAAGCGAAATGAAGCGTTATCTGAGGTTCAATGAGATTTAATGCATTTTTGCAAAATATACCAACAAGGAGAACTGAGCACATCTGCTATTAAGATTTTGTCTATCATGAATCACACGATGTTAGATAACTTGGTGAATAATTTCTCCTAATGTTTCGAAGAACGAACATTACGAAATATAACTTGTTTGCCGAAGGTCAAAACTTAAAGTAAATGTCTTGAACTGTAACTACATTTCTAAAAAGCTCCTCCATAGTTCGTCTCACTAAATTTTTCTCAAAACTACTGCAGCCTACATATTATGTCCTAAAATTGCATTTTTTTCCAACAACATAACACTGAGAATGACACCTCCTAATAGTTGATATATATCTGCAAATCAATTACGAATATGAATCCAACATAGAAATTATTGTTCAAATAAATGTACCAGCAACCTTCATGCCTACAATTATTTCAATTGAATAGTGTCAAATTACCATTTAGATTTCGTACCTTCTTTCGAGAGCTTGGAGAAAATTCTGCATGTTTCCAATGAGCAAGGCAAAAAGCAGCAGCCCCAATCCAACAATAGCCATGGTGAACAGAACTTCCCATTCAAAATAACTCGGAACCAGATTTCCAGCTAAGGTGCTGATTTGCTGCAGCAGAAATTTAAAGTTTGTGAGAATCACCAAAAGGGGGGAAAAAGTTACGTAGTTAAACATTGCAGAACCCTCACAATATCTAAAAGAATAAAATAATCGAAAAAAAAACAATTCTTTCATATTACATTAAGCACCCTCTTGTCAATTTAAATATTCCACACCTAAGGGTAGTCCTCTTAGCATTAGAACTTGTAAACAGCTCTAAATTTTTCCACAAATTCGCACATAAAAGCGTAGAAGCTTGGGCGAATAGCTTCCCATTAGGAATTAGTATATACTTTGTAAAGCTAGTTTATGCAGAATAAATAATGGCGAAATCTGACTCTTTGATCTCATATTAGTAGGTGAAGAAGCATACATATGTACGTACATCGACATACATATATACAAACATGCGTGCACATACACACACACACACACGAGCAAAATGAATGAAACATTTATGTTGCTTATAGCTGCATAATCGAGAGTTTATCTCAAAGAAGCCACCACAGAAAAGTTTTGGAAAGATCATTAGGAAGAATTAGGGAAGAAACATCTTGAAGATAATGTACAAATGCCATCCCATGATATTGTCTTTTGGGGAAGTAGGAATAAACATATACCTGAAACCCCCAAAATAACGAATATACATATCGCTTAACAACGCTGTGCTCTGTGGTCAGCAAAACAGCCTGCTGATAAATACCATAATTGAATGGTCCATCACTACTCACAAAGCAATTATTAGAATTGCCCTCATTTTTCCACGCCTGCCGACTAGGATCAAACTGCTGAATATTATTTCCACGTCCGCAATCTATGAGTGTTTGACAGTATGGAGTTTTAGACAAAGAGCAAGCATCCCGTAGACACTGATTTACCCTCTGAAAAGGAAAAACAGATACAAATAATTAACTGTGTACTAATGATATAAATGAAATATCCGTGAAAAAGTATTATCAAAATGACAAGGAGTGAAGAACCAGAGGTTTTATTATTGAAAAAAAAAAGTAAGCAGAAGATAAGCTTGATAGATAAAACAAATAACATGTGCATCAAATCATGCAAGAGAAACTAGTAAGATGGAGGATATGGTCGGATTGGATATCAATACTTTAGTATATTGAAGTAGAAACTACTATTGGAATCAGGGTTTATGGATAATAACATGACGTTCTGCAAAATGAGGTGGTTCGTGGGACTACTTGGGGCACGGGACGTCGGGAACTAAGCAGAAAGATAAGAAAATGATAACCCTACAGACTATCTAAGCTCTAATGTTTCTGATAGGCAAATTTGACATCAAGACTAGTCTAAAATTGCAAGAAATGTGCTGCAGTTTTCATTGATTAACAACATCAACTACTGTTGATTAACAAAAATTATATCAATTTTAATACCATATTAAATGATTGAAAATACTTGTTAACGAAGATGGGAATATTATTCGAGCCTTGGTTAGTTAAAATAAATTTTATAAAATTCTCACGGTTTGAGATATGAAACTACCTGACCCTTAAATTTAACCACAAAAAACTATATTGAGAACCATTTTAACTAGCCATAGACTATATTGTTTTTACGCCACAAATAAATCGGGTCCTCACAGCAAGATTTTTAACCTGCAATCCGAAGAGATACCAACATGAGCCCACAACATGTCCAGCCAAAACAAACATCAATAGATTGATAACAAAATTAGCCCATGCTGACTCAAATATGAAGCCGCTTGCCGATTGCCCACCAAGCAATGGTACAAATCTGATGATTCTCGGAACATATTGAAGAAGAACAGTGGCACGTAACAGATTTTTTGCATAGTTCGCTGCTGAAGACCCCACATATTTTGGTATTACTACTAATATCATCACCTTCATCGAAAGCAAAGAAAGAGAACCAAAGAATGAGTTTGCAATACGAGATCGAAAAATTTCTAATCACTAGAAGCAAATTGATCAATAAATGGCAAGAACATCAATCTAGTGCTTATTAAGATCATCATACAAGTAATTGAACAAATTATTAAGAGCCTGTAAGCCAATAAACAGTAGCAGTTAGAAAAGAGAACACTTTTATCTGCAGGCCGACAACTGATAAACAAGAAATACATTCAATATCAATGTGCACAACTAAACACCAAAGTAGGTTCATCTGAATTGCTCACACCACAAAAGTAAAACCAGATTATTTGAAGATTAAAAAATGATTGCTATATGTGCAATTGATAACATAGGAAGGTAATAAAATATCATGACAGCATTCCACATTGATGACAGATTTGTTAGGGAAAAAAAAAGATCTTAGGAAAAGATGAAATGCGAAACAATAATGGAAGAGAAAATAAGCTCTCGGAAGCTCATATTCTTTTAGGAGCTTCTTTTAAAAATCAAAAATCAGAACTTAGTGGCAGTAAATGTTACTTAATCCCAAAGACCATATCATTCTAGCAACTCATATTTAGATCATTAAATCAAATTAATAGTTTACAAAGATCACCATAAAGAAGTGTACCTGAGGAAGTGGTAATACTACAAAGAAATCAACTATAAAATAACCCTGAAGATAATGAAGAGCAATTTTCTTTGGTTCATCAACTAAATCCCCAGCACCAACAACTCTTGATTCTGGAGCAACATATGCCAATCTAAACTGAAAATAGACAGAAAAATGTACATCAGAGAAAAGTAGCTGAATCTTACACTACTAGCAAGCGATAATAATGCTTATTTCAGACGATGAGATAAAATAATCATACAAAAGTTAAACCGCAGAAAGGTCAAGAAACTTTTCTGGGACTACTATTTGGACATTAAATTTGTACAAAACTTATCAAAAGGGATTAGTTTTCAGTGAAGTGCTAATGTGTTGATACAGTAAAATACAGATAGCAATAGGAAGTCATGCTCTACCAGTTGGCAAACTCATGGAAACAAAATAGTGCATTTTTTTTATCTTTTTTTTTTTTTTTGGCTTTCTACCATTATAAGAAACGGCATAGGCACATGCATCCAGATGCTCTCTTCTCAACAAAGAATTTGTACCATAGATACTCCAATTGTTCCTCTTTACCTAGTTTTGCCTTTCTATCAATATTGCTAGTTTCTACGATTAAAAAAAGAGAATAGGCAAGTTCATTGTCTTAGTATAGTAAGGATGCATATCTATATATTCTATATGTTCCATCCCTACCAAGAAATTTCGTTACTATCATGTCTTATGACACTAAGGCTTCGTTTGGTTCGGGTATAAGTAAGAACTAGTTGTTCCAGGGATAGGTAGAAGATGAGGTATAAGATGGGTATAGAGTAATCTTGTGTTTGGTTGAGTATTGGATTTAGTCCAGGTATAAGTAAAATAGTGTTTGGTTGGAATAAGTGTAATAAGAAGGATAGTGGATGGTTATAAATAGAAAATAATGATATTGCCCTCTTTATTATATTTGAATTAAAGTTTTTAAATTTTATATTTAAAATTTTAAATTTAAATATATAACTCTTAAATTTCAAAAATACAAAATTAAAATTTGAATTTAAAAATCTCAAATTCAAAAATTCAAAGTTCTAAATTTTTAATTTCAAATTTTAAATTTAAGATCAAATCTAAATTTAGAAATATAAAATTTTAAATTTTAAATTTAAAAAATTAAATATATCAATTTAAAATTTACAATTTAATTTTTAAAATTTAGAATTAAATATTCTAAAATTTAATTTTAAGATTACAAATTATAAATTTTTAAAATTTATAATTTAAATTTTAAATTTTAAATTTAAATTTAAAAATTAAATAGGGATGGAAATAGCTATTCCCACCCCTATTCCAGGGGGAGGGGTGGGATTGTTAACCCCACCCCTTAAGTCCTTAACAGGTTATCCCGGGATAACCTGTTAAGGCGTGGGGTTAGCAATCCCACCCTTTTTTTTTTTTTGCTTCTAAGAAAGAGGATAACCTTTATCCCACCCCTTATACCCCAACCAAACGGCGGCCTACATACTACCGATATTTAATGAACAACCAACATGAACATTACTAAAGCCTCAACAATAGTGTAATGGAAANGGGGTGGGATTGTTAACCCCACCCCTTAAGTCCTTAACAGGTTATCCCGGGATAACCTGTTAAGGCGTGGGGTTAGCAATCCCACCCTTTTTTTTGCTTCGGTATAAGGGGTGGGATAAGGGGTTATCCCACCCTTTATACCCCAACCAAACGGGATGTAAAGATACTGCGCCTAGTAATGAACAACCAACATGAACATTACTAAAGCCTCAACAATAGTGTAATGGAAAGTTGTACATAATGTGATGCGTATTTTATTACATCTGGATGTTGCACATATTGGCATTGCTCTCAAAGATTTGATGTTATTGATTTGCAAAGTCATAGCTTGTTCTGGGTTTTTCTTGCTATTCTGATTGACTGAATGTAGGTTTCCAGTAGTATACTATTATAGTTTAACGACACTAAATAACAATCTTTCAATCCAAGAAATGGCAATCACTACAAAATAATTTCGCTGAAAACAAAAAGAATCATCCCGAAGTAATTGAATAGACATTTGATGAAGCAACCGATAAGAAAATCCTTTCAAAAATTAATAATATCATGAACAAATATAGATGCATTTACCTGAAGAAGCATGTGTAAAAGATAAATTAAATCAGTTATGCTTCTCACAACAGCAAGGACTGTAGCGAAGGACCAGTTCAGAACTATACACTTGTCAACCTGCTTCGGGCACAAATGAGGAAAAAAAAAAAAAAAAAGACAACTTAGAGCTATGTTAAACTTCATAACAACGTTGAGAGCTACAAAGCACTGCATGAAGAAGTTAAATGACATGACAAACAAGATGCCATTCAACATCAGCATCTAGAGAGAAGTAGGAGACAGGCATCCGATCTCTCTTGATAAAAGTACAATATGTAACAAAAACTTCAAGACCGATGAAAGGACTCCAAAAAATGGGTTTGATTTATATGACAGAAGTGTTTTCATCAATCTTTTGTACTTGGAATGACAAAGCACGACAGGAACATACTATGATCTTTGAGATATTAGCTCCACGTTTTTCTTTTGTTCTCACCTGCTGTAGCTAAAATTTTTTGATAATCACCCTTTAGTCTTAACTCTTAAGCTTTTAAAAGGTATGTATTCTTGGTAAGTAGAGCATGTCATTTACATGATCTTCCATATCCACCTGGACATATATACAGCAACGCAAAGCTTATGTTAGCCTAATCACTCCTTAGCCCCTAGAAAAATCCAGGTCAAAATTTTCAGGAGTTTTTATTCATCTACAACTCTACCCGATGCTGTAAAGCATGTTCTTACTATACCAATTTGCCTTAGAAATATTGTATATGTTCTTCACTATCAAAAGAAATATTCTAAGACATCAATTCTTTAAATAAAAAAAGATAAATTACATATTAAAAGCAACTATAGTTATTTCCTTCGAACCCATATAATGCTATTTATTAAAAATATTTAAGACAGATAGATGAATAGTCCGCTGCCAAAAGATAAGAATAACATACCTGCTCAACAGACAGAAGGAAGAAGAATAACGGGTCGATGAAAATTGCAACCAAGCATGATATGACGAAAAATTTATTCCACTGTTGGACGACCTTAGTGTGTGGATTCATGATAGGGAAGTAGGAAGCCAGATATGAAAGTGACTTTTTTGCCCAACCATCAACATCACCATATAGAAGGTTATGAAGCTGGACAAGCACAAAAGTATAAATTAAGAGCATGATTGACGTAGCTAATCAAACTTTCACTACTCAAATCGCTTCCAACTAACAACTAAACTTAGAGGTATCGTCTGAAGTAAGACGACTACATCATAAAGACAATAGAGCAAACAAATACGAGTCACATCGGTAAGGGGAAAAAGCACCTTACTGTCAAGAGAAGCCGGACTTCCGTAATAGTGCCGTTTAGTTTTCTTATAAGCAGCAGGGCAATCGGTACAATCTGGATTATTGCAAAGCCCCAGAGGACCGGACTTCAATAAATGCTCATTCCTTCCAATATCATTGTGATAGGACCAATCATTTCTTCTAATTTCTTCCGGCATGATTGCATGAGCAATGCTGTTTTGTTTGCCCAGTTTAGTCCAAGTAGGCTTTTCAGCTCTCTGATTGCTATACAAAGGACCGCTCATATGTTCAAACTGGGTTGGCCTTTGAAGCCTCAAAGGACCAGTATGAGATACAAAAGTGTCTTCATTTTCGTAGGTCTCGCTGACGGGTATGCTCATTGAAGCACTCCTAGCTGTAAATTTTTGTAGCTCAACCTTCCTAGGCAGTATCGGGACATGATCTTTGTCTCGATCAGTCATATCTAAACCTGTAAGAGAGAACATTCAATTGATTAAGTAAAGAAGATTCCACCAAAAACATAGAAATAGGTATTTGAAATACGCTTTGAATGTGTGAGACTCCTCGTTTACAAGTACGGTACACTACTTGAATCTCAACATAAATATAACAGGGTGGTTGAGTATCTCTGCAAATAAAACAATAAGGAACTCAAAAAATTGCTAGGATGTTCAAATTACTGCACTTAGTAACTCCAGATTATTCTCTCCAGTGGCCAAATTAATCATGTTTTAAAAGTGGAATCATTTAAGAATAAAATTAGGAGCTCATGCTAACTTTTTAATGTGCAACATATCTGAACAAGCTTATCAATAACATTCCTGCATAAATCATGTCACTGGGTCTAACAAAAAGTACAATTGTCTCATTATAAGCGAAAATAAAGGATTGAACATGGATCCAAATTATACAAAACTCTTAATAGCACCGGAACATGGATCCATATTAACAGTACTAGAATATGACATGGAATTGTGAAGCACTACGTGCAACTAACGTTCATTGCAAGAGAAATGCACTAAAATTGCTTTACAAAAAGCACAAATTTTAATTCAAACGATTGAGAGATCGATTACAACACCCGATCAAACTAATTCGGACTTTATCATCTAAAACAAGTCCCAAATATTTTTTTTCCTCCAATAAAAAAAAAACCCCCGCAAACTCCTCCAAAATAGCTAACAAAAATCAAAATGGGACCCGAAAAGGAAAACCCAGATGGGGATTTTCACTTGCCCGACCCCAAACCCTCCAAAATCGCACCTTTTTCGCAAAAAGGACACTTCTCAAAAGCGAGAAAAGGAGAAATTGAGGCGAGAATCGAAACCTGAGCTTGGCGAATCCTCAAAAGGGCCGAAGCTTTAGCAAAGGCGAAGCTCCCCTTCTACTGGGTCTTAGACTTCGAGAAGAAGCTCAAAACTCCATGAAAAAGAGGGCGGAGATGGGTAGAAACCAAGCGATTGGGAGTGGGGAGGAGGAAGATGAAGCTTCTTGGCCACTTCCCCAATGGCGAGGGAGCGACAGAGAGAGAGAGAGAGAGAGAGAGAGGATGCGACAAAGAGAGAGAGAGAGAGAGAGAGAGAGAGAGAGAGATTAGTCTTTTCGTGCGCTCACACTTGTTGTAGTCTCCAACGAGTCTTCGTATACGCGACCCTCTCACTCTTTTGGCAACGTATGAATTTTTTATTATTATTATATATAACGGTCAGACATACATGAATAGTCCCTGTACTTTCCCAATATTGCATCTGTTATAGTTTTTTTTTTTTTTTTGGGTAAACTTCAAATAACATCCTTATAGTTTCGCCATCTTCTCGATTTAGTATTCTATAGTTTAAAGTGTATCAATTTAGTACCCTACGATTTTATTTTTCTTTTTTCGACAGTCCATTAACTTTTCATTAAATCATATAAAAAGGACTTCAAATGCCCCACCTATAGATCATATAATATTCACTTGAATACTCTTTAGTTTTAACTTTGTCACTAATTTAACAGAAAAAATTAGCAAAAGAGAATAACAAACAGTAAAAAATAAAACCATAGAATACGAAAGTGATACACTTTAAACCATATGGTACTAAAATAAGAAAATGTAAAACTACAGAGATGGTATTTGAAGTTTTTTCTTTTTTTTTTTTACTTTCCATTCTAATGTATTAAAATTTTCCGTCAACTATCCAACCTTTCAAAAACTTAAATTTATTATATAATCTTTCAATTTATTTGATTTGAATCGGTTAATAATATTTTAACTTTTAAATTTAAATAAATTATTTATTTTAATAAATTACATATGAAGAATTCTAACAATCTGTAAAGATAAACGACATATTTATTTTGAAATCGAAGTGTCATTGACTGACTTAAATCAAATAAATTAAAATTTTAGATTTGTATGTTTTTACCTACTTTGTTTTATCATAAAATAACATATTTTATTTCGAAAAGTTAATGTAAGGAACTCAATTTAACTATTGTTTGTTTTAATCGGGCTACTTAATTTTTTAAAATTTTAATTTCTATAACTTACCTATCAGTTTATTTTATTTGAATTATTAGGTTACTAGAATAAAAATAGCTAAGATCAAATAAATTTTAAAAAATAAATAGTAAGATTAAAATTTTTTGAAGAAGATTGGATAGTCGAGTGAAAAAAGTATCATGATATTTTTATTTTAGAATAAACTATAATAACTAAATTATTTTACAGAAAAATAGAATAGTGTATCCCATATTGATATTGAATAATATCAAACTCTATTTCAGTAATAATAATATTTTCTAAGAAATTGCTCTTAGAAAACCAATTACTTAATAAAAATTAATTTTGTCTTAAGGACTAGATACAATATATTCATAAATTTAGAAAAAAAAATATTTTTCCTAAAAAAGTACATGGACCAAATCATAATATACGAACCATGGAGGGACCATTCGAATATTTTAAACTTTTAGTAAATAATAATAATAATAATAACGGTTGGATTTATTTAATAATTTTATGAGAGACAGACCAAAATACCGTGAGTCAGCAAGGACTTAAAATATTAGAGGTCACTTGCACCATTGATCCCTAACCTTCATCCATTTTTCATTTTGGTTTCTTTTTTTTTTTTTTTTTTTTTTCTTTTTTTTCTTTTTTTTTTTTTTGCTATTAGGTCCAACTATATATCTTAATTTTTGTTAATTTTACTCATATAGATCGCCGTCATGGTCCAGTAACTTTTGATTGATACTGACATTGATGTTTTAAAGTTTGCGAAAAAGCTTGATGACACATTTGGCTCGATTTTAGAAGTGTCGGAGTGCTTCAAAAGATATCGTAGGGAGCTTGTGCAAGATCGAGATGATCGTAATCGTGAGGACTGTAAAATTGGCCTTGACGTGTTGTACCTGTATAGGAGAAGTTGTTAGAGGCCGAAGCGAAAAAATAGGTACAAGTTAGGGACCCAATTAGTCCAAACCTGATCCGCTGACATCCCTAGGACTGATAGTGCAATTAATTTTAAAAATTAAGAATTTGATTGCAAAACATTAAATATTGGGGATAAAAATAAAAAAAATAAAGATCAGGCAACAATGGTGCATTAACTACTTTTTTTTGTTTCGGAAAAAAAAAATTTATAAAACTTATTTAAACAATAAATCATTCTGAATCTATTTCGGAGCTTTATACGACATCTCAAGCAAGAAATTTTAAAAATTATGCTATAAACCTTAAAAAATAACATATTGTATACTATATAAGAAATTAGAAAAAAATACTAGTCATTATATATATCACTCCACAAGGATCTAGTTGGGGGAAATAATTATTATTTTATTAATTTAATTATTTTTGATCATCTTTTTAAAAAGATGATGTAAATGGTAGGCCAACACATTTGACAAAAAAATTTGAGTAAAAAAATATCTAGCAAAATTAAAGTGTCTATTACATTGACGTGACAGATAGCGGAATCGGCAAACATTGTACTACTTAAGCATTACAACTTACATAATGTTTCTTGTTCTTATTTTGTTTTTTTATTTATCCAAATTGACACCCATTTACAAGTTCACTTTATGTATACTACTTTGGAACCTTAGGGCTGTTTGTTTTCATCTTCTGAATCTCCAAGGTTTAATTCGCGACTCCAAAAAAACTCATTGGCGTCAGCATTTGTTTTAACGCTAAAGTTACGAGATCTTCGAACTCCCACTCGCAATTGTACAAAAAAATTGACTTTTCTCAAACAAATCATCTTTGTTTTCGAGTACTTGAATATTAACTAAATTGATACTTTTATCGGCTTTTCTCAAATAAATTATCTTTGTTCATGAATCACAAGAAAAAGAAAGATATCTAACCATTCGAACTTACGAGTTGGCAGACGTTCGTAAAATTTGTTTGTAAGCATAGCATTAAGTAAGGAGAAAAAAATGATAGCGGAGATCTACCCTCCGGAATCAGCAAACCCCGCTAGTCTTCTTCCGGTCGACGAGCTTCCGCCAGAACGCGGTGATCTCCCGCTGCGTCTCGATCACGCTCTTCTTGACCACCGTCGCGTCGCCATCGCCGTTGCTCCGCTCCGCGGTCGTTACGTGCGCCACCGTGGTCTTGACACGGCTCGCCCGCACGTCGAACTCCGCCAGGACCTTCGCGAGATCGGTCACGAGCCGCTCCGCGAGGCTCCGGCTGAAGTCCTCGCGGATGACCACACGGAGGACCGCGACGTGCTCCGCGTTGGGGGGCATGGTGTAGGCCGGCACGATCCACCCGAACCGCCGCAGGCTCTCCGATATCTCGAAAACGGTGTACGTGCCCCCGTCCTTCAGGGAGAATGCGACCAGCGGCACGCCGACGTCCTTCGAGAGGATGTCGAATTTGCCGGTCTTCTCTATGCCTTCTTTCAGTACCCTAGCATTCTCCATGCAGTTCTCCATGATGTTCTTATATCCCTACAAAGACGCGAGAAATACGTATAAACCTTATCTAAACTTTAAATTAACTATTTCGAATTAGTTAACTGAACTTTCAAAATTTTGAAAGGTTCAGTAGTAAAATCAAAATTTTGAAAGATCGAATAATCAATTCAAAATGGTTTATAATTCAGATAAGTTTCATAAGTTTTTACTCGTTTTAGAATTCAATCCTTGAAAAAATAAAATGACATTTGATTCACATGGAGATTGTGATATAGCATCTACAACTAATCAACTAAATCTTGTGAATGAAACAAATTGCTACCTCAAAGCCCAAACGGATGAACTGGTAGTACTGAGCAATGATCTGACTCGAACCTGCGAAAAATAAAACGAAAAAAATTCTTCACAAAAACAATTATGTAGATTTGCAAACAACCAACAATGTTTTAGTATATATGTTAAGTTTCAAAAAGGAGTCATGCATGAACCTTTTGAGAAATTGAGGGTGAATGTCGGTTGATCCGCGCCGAGATAGTTTATGTGGAAAATGAGCTCTTCAGGTAGATCTTCTTTGCTCCTCCAAACAACCCATCCGACGCCGGCGTAAACGAGGCCGTACTTGTGGCCGCTGACATTGATGCTCTTCACTAGCGGAAGTCGGAAGTCCCATTCTAGTTCGGGGTAGAGGAAAGGCGCAATGAACCCTCCACTCGCGGCATCGACATGGATCGGTGTGTCCCACCTGCAGTTGCAGTGTTTTCGTGTGAAAACTATCACTCCATAGACTAGAATATTATTGGTAGCAAATGAGCTCCGTTACTATCGATTTATTTTCGACGATAGAGCTTCCAAATTGACGATCGATACTATTAAACATGATTTACATCATTTGAAGCAGTTAAAAAATCAAATTTCATATTTTTCCGACATTGTTCTCTTGTGCATCATCATATGAATGCAAAAATGAATATCCTTTCAAAATTAAAGTAGAGTGCATAGATCTTGTTTTTAATAGTTTAAAATTTTTCTAATAAAAATCTAGCTGATTTAAATTTTTTTACACTGTTAAACGAGCAACGCTTCGTATCTATCATTAAAATTATAAATTTTACAACCCTTTCATTATTAGGCCAATGGTGTCGAAAATGTACCAAATTTGATTTCTAGGTATTTTAAATGGTCTCGATTATATTCAATGATGCAAATCATCGATTTGAAAGCTCTATCATGAAAAAAAAATCAATAGTAATGGTGCCGATTTGCTATCGATATTATTGTAGCCCAACTCTCTGTCTTTAAATCATGCAGATTACAATGAAAAGAATTGAGTTTGCGGTAAAAGAAAAATCGCTATTTAGTTATCCTAGCACCAAAATTAGGGTTTTGAGTGAGAGAATTCGAAAGCTATCCTAATTTTTAGCATTTCTGGTGAAGTGGCTATTCGCAGGACTCAAATACAGCAATTATGTGTGGTTTGCACAACAAGGACATTACTGTTGCAGTTATTTCAAATAAAACTAGTACAAACAACAATTGCCAACAACAAATTCAAAGCAGAGAAATGATTCGGTACTTTTTTTAAAAAAAAATAAAAAAGATCTTAACCGTTGATTAATAGAGGGTAAAAATGTAATTTTAATACTTAGCAGGTAAAAATATTATTTTATTCAAGGTTAGTTTGGTAATTAAACAATACAACATTTAAAGAAACTTTCAATTGAGGTCCTAAATTTACGCACTAATTAGCACTAATTTAGGAAATTAATTGATGAACCAAATTTATGCAATTATTAGGCATTAATTTAGACATCTACTTTAAATGTTTTAGTGTTTCTAAAATTATGCATTAATTTAAATTATAGAAATTTTAGAAATAGTTTTATTTCTAAATACGATGAATTTAAATTTTAAAAATTAACTACTTAAAATTTAAAAGTAAAATTTAAATTAGAGGAATGTCATATTATCTCTATTCGGAAGTTTAAAATAATGTTTTAGAAACAATTATCTCTATTCCGAATAGAGATAATAGTTTTAAATTAGTGTTTCTAGTTAAAATAAAAAAAATTTGACAAATAAAGAGAAAACACTAAAACACTAAGTTAATGTTTCTAGTCAACATATTTAATATGTTTGAAAACATTTAAGAATTTTTTTAATTTAGATACTAATTCTTTATCACTATTTAAAAAATTTAATGTAGATAGTTGATTAGAAATATAGGGTAAGGATATAATTCAAATTTATTTTTATAATATAATTGTATAGACAAAATTAATTCAAGATTTGAGATAATGCTACACACATTTTCCATCGGAATATTGTTTTCTAATCTATCAGCCATCGCAAATTTCAACAAGCTATTACTATAAAAAATTCTCAGATCGAACTAGAAAAAAATTAACTAACAAATTAAATCACAAAATAATCTAAATTTTATTCTTATTTTATTAAAAAAAGATTTAAAAAGCAATAGGTATGGAAAGAAATTTAAATACATAGTTTCTTAAAATTAAACTTTCTTGCAATATTAAACAAATAATTAAACAAAGAGAAAAGAAAAATTAAAAGATCATATTGTCAAATTATTTGAAATATTCCTTATATGAAATGCCAAATTATAAAAGAAAAGATAGAGAGAAAAAAAAAAATAGAAAAAATTTTTTGAAAACATAGTAGATGTAAAATGACTAAATTGCTCATGTATTAAAAGACAAAAATACCTTTTTTTGAGGTACCTGGTAACCGGTACCTCTCCCAAAGTAACCTGCTATTGCAGGTCACCATTTTAAAAAAATTAAATCTGAGCCGTTGAATATGCGTGAATGAACGGTAATAAAACAAAAAAAGTATAGAAGCATTACTCTTCAAAACAAGATATGTAGCGTAAATATGCCCTAATCGAAATAATGACCAGGTGCAGTGACAAATGAATATAGTTAGTCACTTAAGTTAAATTCACTAATTGTTAAATACAAAAATATTTAAACACCGTTCCCTAACAGCTTAAGTTTTTAGAGTACAACGGTTGTTTCACATGGTATCAGAGCAGGAGGTCCTAAGTTCGAGTCACGCTAGACTCCTAACATATTAATTTCCTCCAATTTAATTCAAGCCGGTTGTTTCACACTAATACACTACTTATTTCTAACTAGAATCACGTATAATGCCTTAATAAAGGAATAAAAGGAACTTACCCTGTCTCCTTGTTCTTCTCCGTAAGGAGGTCGTTTAACCGTTTAACGTCCTCGAACTCTCCGGTGAGAGTCGAACCCAAAATGGCGGCGACGCAGATAGTGTTCTCATCCACCAACTCGACGGCCTTCTCGGGGTCCATGACATAATACCCATCCCTCAGCCTCACCTCCTTCAGTTCTACTTCGAAGTACCTCGCGAATTTCTCCCAGCAAACCTAGCAAAAAATGTACGAAACTTACGCAAACATTCTAACGAAACATTCCGTAATCTAAAGCGGAATATTCCGTCACTCGACGGCATGTCATTAACAGTTAGTTCGACGGTCGAAACCAAAATTTTTAAATTTTTGAAAGATGGTGGTTATGGAACCTGGACATTGGCACCAGTGACAATGTTTGGTTTGTCAATTGGCTTGCCTTCTGCCCTTCTCTTATTCTGCCACCTCCTCTTGAATGCTAACCCTGCCAGCATTATGGCTTCTGAGGATCCGACAGTTCCGACTCCGACCGCCGTTTCGTCGTCTCCGATCGGCGCATTGAAAAGGTGGGCTATCATATTCACACATCGGTTCTGCACGACGATAACCGCGTTGCAATAAATCCCACAATGTATAGAACAAGAACAAGCTTTTGAGTTGACATACTAATTACATAAAGAGGGATTTGAAGCAGTAGATGATCGAAGTAATTAACTCATTTCAATATAAGTGCATGGTTTATTTCTATAATAAAGGAGTAGATTAAAAGAATTACACGAGATAATAAAAATTTGACATTATTAATTTCCTGTGCAACAAACTCAATTGTGTCGACTGCGGAAATTGTGAGATTCTAGATTACGGATATCTCAAATTATTTTTAAATCATTTGCTAACTTCGATCTTAGGGAAACACTTGTGATTTGTTAACAAGTCTATAAAAGAGGTAACAAATTGAACTTCGAAGTGCATATGTAAAAAATAGGAATTTTTAAGGGCATTCGGTAAATGGTTACAAATGAGCAAAACAACCATGCATGAGCCGTGGGCCAGCTAATACTAATACTATAGAGTTAATTTCATACAGGTCCCTACAAATATAGTGAATAACAAATATATCCCTATAAAATTCAACTTTTATATATTGTTTCGGTAAAAGTTCTAATATTTTACCGTTAGAGAACCGTTTGAGAACTGTTTATATTTTTAATTTTATCATCACAAATATGACTGTCCAAAAATCATAATAATATAATATAAGAGGGGTAAAAACATCATAAATTAATCAGGATTTAGTATTTAATCTATGATTAACTAAAATTTTCTAATGGATTCTAACAGTAGAGATATATTTGAAAATATCAGAACTTTTGTAGGAACAATATATAAAAATTAAACTTTATAGAAATTTACTTGTCATTTATTATGTTTGCAAGGATCTGTATAAAATTAATCCTTTACTATATTATTGAGAGTGTCTGTTTGTTTCTATACGTAATATTCATATTCGTTTTGAACCTGGAGCTCGGTAGTGACGGGGTACTCGTCCATGTCGACGTAGTTCTTGTTGACGGCGGCCATGATGAGGCGGTCGCACTCCGGCTCCATCCACGTCGTCACGAACGACGCTAGGTTCAGCCGCGGGTTCCCGTCCAGCATCAGCTCGTCGTTGATTATCTGGTACGCGGCATCCTTCGGTATCACCCTCTCCGGAATCTTAAACTTAATTATTATTATTTTAGAATTATCATAGCAATAATAATATATAATATTATTATATATAATTTTGTGCCGCGGCACTTGAATTCTTGCGGAAAAAAAAAAACTCAAACCTGGGAAGCGGTGCGCGGACGTAACGGGAGGCGAAGGTGGAGTGCAACGACTCCGCGGTATCTGTCGTCGTCGTCGTCAACACCATCTCGCTGATTCGATTTGATTTGATTTGATTTGGTTTGATTTGATTGGTGTGTGTATGAAACTACGGAGGTGAAAAATGAGAGTTAATTAGAAGGGTTTTAGCTTTTTCTTTAGAAAGAAGAGAGGTTCCTATTAATTCCGCCGTAAATAAAAATAAAAATAAAAGTAAAAAAAAGAGCCGGTGAAAGGTGGACACGTGGAGGCGTTGATGGGTGACACGTGGAGTAGCTCTGCGGCGTGGTGAGCGGAGGAAGCTCGGGCCTACGGGATCGGCGGAAAAACGGTTCCACTTCGTTAAAAAAAATAAAACACATTAATTATTAATTATACTATTGATCTCTCAATTATCACCATTTCATTTTTCGGTTTGATTACTGGGTTTTTTTTTTTTTTTTTTTGGTATTTTTAGGTTCCTAACTTCTATATTTTGTCTCAGCTCGATCCAACTATTCAAATTTTAAGTTATTTTGATAAAATATATCACGTCACTCGATCAAATCATATATTAGTTTTATTTTTTTGTGAATCCATTTGGTATCAAAGCACGTCTAATGCAAATAGACTAAACAGAGTTAAAACAAAAGCATATTGAGATTTACTTTTACTTTTTTCAATAAAACAGTATAAAATGTAATCTACTGTTCGAAAATAAATATAATAACTTTTATCAAAGCATATATCACAACTTTCCTGCAATTCTAAATAAAGAATTAGATATCAATGTCACACATGATTAGACGCCAAAATGGCCAGATACGTCAAATATACTGTCGCATGCGAGATTAAGATGGTCTTAAGTACGGAGAACATCATTGAAGGCGATTAGACTGGATTTGACGCGATAGAATGCGCACACAGGAAAAGAGATTCAAAATCAAAATGAAAACACGAATAAAGATTAGGGACCAATGGCATAATAATTCCAAAGGAATAAGTATCGGATTCAACGAAAAAGAGAGTGGGAATAAGTGGTGCAATTAATTTAAAAAATGTTTGCTACCTCAAAAGTATATATATATATATATATAAAATACAAAATTGCTACACAAGTAAACTCTTGTATGGAACTTGGGTCAAACCAAGTAAGAAGCCCAACTCAACTAGCATATCCTTGAGAAACACAAACCCAAAAACATTTCAAAAGCATCAGAAGCGCTTTGCTCAAAAGCCAAATAGGCTTTACCAACTCTCTCTTCTTAATTAATTCCCCCCAAAACCTATAAACTAAGGCAAGCAAAGCACAAGAATCCACTGTTTCCTCCTTTTATGTATTAAGCATTGCCCCTTTTGTTTTTAGGCTCATTTTTAAGTCTAAGAGGGTGTGGGTCACATAATAGAAAAAACCAAATCAAACCATGGTGTTGACACAGGTGCAACAGCTTGATGAGGGCTCCTCCTACACCAGCTCGGTGTTTGCATCAAGATACGTGCAAGATCCTGTCCCAAGGTTTGTTTTCTCATTCATTTTCTTTTTTTTTTTTTTTCTATAATCTGTTTTTTTCGTAAACTTTGAAGTTTTGAGGGGCCTTCTAATACATTTGTTCTTATAATTTTGTCCGTATCACTTTAGGTGCTATGACGTTGTTATTTTGATTCTAATACATTCTTAGAATTTGAAATAGTTTTATATATAAACCCAACAGATTAAGAGGATTGAGCGAGTTTAAGATTAGAATAGTTTTAAAATGGATGGCCTTTCAGAAAAGCGAGACGTCACATTAGGTGTTTGAAATCTATGTGCGCCTACGTTAGGAGATTATTGTTGTAAGAAAAGAGAGATAATTTTGGAAGAGTAGTACAGGTACGAGCTGGGAACGAGCTCAATATCGAAGGAGGCGGCGTACCAGCTAATCCACGACGAGCTGCTGCTGGACGGCAGCCCCCGGCTGAACCTGGCGTCGTTCGTGACGACGTGGATGGAGCCCGAATGCGACCGGCTAATGACCGAGACCGCCAACAAGAACTACGTCGACATGGACGAGTACCCCGTCACTACGGAGCTTCAGGTATAAAAAAAAAAGAGAAAAGGCTTTACAATAAATAGCTTACTTATGCTGATGTGACAAAATATCAGTGCACATTGGGTGTGTGGATTTCTGTGCACAGGACGATCCGGTCGCTCATTAACGGTTGAATAAATTCATACCGTCTGACATGAACATTGAGGATTCATTATGCTGCTAATGAGTGGTACCGGGATCACTCCACGAAGAAAATTCATATTATCAGTACAAAATTATGTTAGTTTAAAATATGACTTTTATAGAAAACGATTCAAAAATAGTAATCGTAAGAATTATGCCAAAACCATGTTGATAACAATATCCTCATTCTTGTTTTTCTTTACCAGTTGCAATTCTATCTATTAGATGAACTACATATAAACTATTTTAACTGCTAAAATTTTCGAAGAAAACGCAACAAATTATACTATCATTTTCTTCTTTCTGAATCTCTTCCTGCGTAGAACCGATGCGTGAACATAATCGCGCGGCTCTTCAACGTGCCCTTGAACGTGAAAGAGGCCGCGGTCGGGGTGGGCACGGTGGGCTCGTCGGAGGCGATAATGCTCGCGGGTTTGGCATTCAAGAGGAGGTGGCAGAACAGGAGACGAGCTGAAGGGAAGCCTTATGACAAGCCCAACATTGTTACAGGGGCCAATGTGCAGGTAACTAAACATCAACTAACATCTTCATGAACTACTTCCACTCATTCCGCGGTTTAGGAGAAACAATTTGTCAAATATTATTGTACTAAATTGAGTACAAACCAGCATAGATTCTATTGAACCACTTGGATAGCGATATTAACAGAGCAGGAGTTATTATTGCCAGAATCGATTTGCACAAAAATATTGTCATGGAAAGCCGTTCTAAAAGGGTTTTCAGAATAAAGAAGTTATTCTAGAAGCCAGATCGAAGAAACACAAGACTAATATTGCTTCGCTATTTTACCGTTTGTATTAATTTTTTTTTTTTTTTTAAAAAAATTGAGGTATGTTGTGAGAAATTCGCGAGATATTTTGAGGTGGAGCTCAAGGAGGTGAAGTTGAGGGAAGGGTTTTATGTGATGGACCCTGAGAAAGCTGTTGAAATGGTGGATGAGAACACCATTTGTGTCGCGGCGATTTTGGGCTCAACATTGACGGGGGAGTTTGAAGATGTGAAGCTTCTTAACAATCTCCTAACACAAAAGAACAAGAGAACAGGGTAACATTTCAAAATCTTCCTTTTTTAACTCGTATAAATCCGACCAATTAATAGTATAATGCTGCATTTTAAATTAGTTTGGATTTTATGAGAACTTTTGGACCCAACCACAAACTTAAAAAGATGGTTAATGACACAGGTGGGACACTCCAATTCATGTAGATGCAGCAAGTGGGGGATTCATTGCACCCTTCTTGTACCCTGAATTGGAGTGGGATTTTAGATTGCCTTTAGTGAAGAGCATTAATGTGAGTGGCCACAAATATGGCCTTGTTTATGCTGGTGTTGGTTGGGTCATATGGAGGAGCAAAGAAGATTTACCTGATGAACTCATCTTCCACATCAACTATCTTGGTGCAGATCAACCCACATTCACCCTCAACTTCTCTAAAGGTATATATAAATAGAGTGCGTCTGGGGTGCTTTTGGAAGCACGGAGTACTCCGTGCTTCCAAGTTGTTTTCGATGTTGGGACTTTCAAATCGACGATCGGCTCCGTTAGACTTGATCTAGAGTATTTGAAGTATCTAGAAAATAAATTTCGCGATTTTTCGATATCATTTGCCTAGTGATCGAAGAGGCTCAAAATCAACGGCTGAAAATAAAAATCTTACAAAATATGATGATATGATATTAAAATTTTAGATCAAAGTTATTGATCTTGTTTTATATGGTATAAAGAATTTTCTATCAAAATTTCATGTGATTTGGATATTTCTACACCGTTAAACTTGCAAACGGCTCACCACGGCCATTAAAATTATTGATTTTGAGCCTCTTCGATCACTAGGCAAATAATATCGAAAAATCACGAAATTTATTTTCTAGGTACTTGAAATACTCTAGATCAACTCTAACGGAGCCGATCGTCGATTCGAAAGTCTGAACATCGAAAACAACTTGGAAGCACGGAGGACTCCGTGCTTCCAGAAGCATACCGGCCCACTCTATATAAATATATATATATAGTGCATCAGCAGTTTACTATTATTTGTTTGCAGTATGATATTTTGTACTTCTGATTTGATTTTCTTTAACTTTTTCGAAAAGATTTGCATCGAATAAGGACCGTACCGTGCTATACTTTATAAGTTACATATTGTCAAAATATAACACTTTACAATTCTGCGATTTACACTTTACTATTGTATCGCCTCGTACCAGCAGGTTCTTACGTTAAAATAAAACTAAAACTACAAAGAGTGCAAAGCATTCTGACTACGTAGCAGTAAACTACAAAAGCATTATACTTTTTTTGTACACTTTTAAATTTGGAAATTGCGCGAATGTTTGTACAAATTAGTGTATATTTGTGTAGTGGCAATGCACTTTTTATGCATACTTGTATGATTGTATTCGAATCTTTGTTGAAGAATTTCTAATAAATTCTCATTTTGGGTGCAGGATCTAGTCAAATAATCGCTCAATATTATCAGTTCCTACGGTTAGGTTTCGAGGTACATATTCTTTCTATAATTCGAACAAAATAATGATCCTTTTATGTAAGTATAGCTACAATATTTATTAGTCAAAATTTTTGGACAAAAATCCAAATATCTCTAGATAGTTTAAATTTGTGCACATCATACTTTAAACTACATATAAACCATACCAATAATAAATGAAAGTTTTTGATTCAAATTAGAGAGTACAAATGAATGTTGTGACTCCTCCAGGGTTATAGGAATGTGATGAATAACTGCATGGAGAGTGCTAAGATCCTCCGAGAAGGGCTCGACGCGACGGGCCGCTTCGACATAATCTCGAAGGAACAAGGAGTGCCACTAGTGGCATTCTCATTCAAAGAGAGAGACAAAACTCTGGCCTTCAAGTTCTCTAACCTCCTGCGGAGGTTCGGCTGGATCGTCCCTGCTTACACTTTGCCGCCCGATCTGGAAAACACGACGGTCCTTCGGGTGGTCATTCGCGAGGATTTCGGCCGAACTTTGGCCGAGAAGTTCCTCTCGCACGTCAAAATGGCATTAAAGGAGCTCGATTCGATGATCAGGGCACCGGTGCCCACGATACGGTACACGATCGAATTTGGACCTGGCGAGAATGCGGGGGACGAGCCAATGGTTAAGGTTGTGAAGCAAGAGGTAGGGGGGATTCAAAAGAGTGTGCCTTTGCTAAGCGGGAAAACAAAGGGTGTTTGCTAAATATATAACAATCAAAATTGATGGACTTTGAGCTTGTATATAAAGATTGAGATGAAAATAATGTGGTGCTTTTAATCCCCTAAGTAATAAGAATTATTTGCAAGGTACGCTACCATGGTTTATAACGTTTTATTTCGTAAAATGCATTAAAATTTACGAATAGCCTCTATATTTTTACAATATTGGGATGTTCATTAGAATAATTAACTATCTAGTTGAATTAATCCAGAATAAGATGATCATTTTACTGGAAATTTAACCTATGTTGAATCACGTGACTAATGAGTATTTAACCAATACAGTGGAAATGTGGTTTTTGTAGTGAATTGCAATGAAATTATTATTTCGATGATACATTTATGCCTAGGGTTTAGTGGAATTAGGTGGAATAGTATGTGACTAATGAGTATTTAACCAATACAGTGGAAATGTGGTTTCCGTAGTGAATTGCAATGAAATTATTATTTCGATGATACATTTATGCCTAGGGTTTAGTGGAATTCAGTGGAATAGTATCAATACAATAGTTAAAAAAAGGGAAAACTTCAAAAAACCCCCCTGTGGTTTCCAACTTTCTCACTTTACTATCCTGTGGTTTAAAATATATCAATTTGCCCTTCTGTGGTTTTGTTTTTATTTTTTCTATAGCTTTTTTCTTAATATTTCGTTAAATTATATGCAAAAAAATATCAGATATCTATCTAGATTTACCGAATATTTACTTTAGTACCCTTTAATTTTAATTTTGTCACTGATTTGAGAAAAAAAAACAATAAAATTGATAAAAAAAAAGAAGAGAAAAACGAAACCACAGGAGGGCAAATTGATACACTTTAACCACAGGGTACTAAAGTGAGAAAGTTGGAAACCACAGGGGGGTTTTTGAAGTTATCCCTTAAAAAAATGATAGTAAATATTATTCATATACTATCGATAATATATATTTATATATAACGACTTATTTGAATTTCAAATTTGAAAATGAATTAAAAGACTATTCATATATATGAGAATAATGTTTACTTCAAATTTTTTATCATTAAATGTCTAGCATGTTGTGGGAGGTAGGTGAGAGTAATAATTTCAAAATAAAAAAAATAATTTTTTAATCATTAAATGTTAGGCTGGTGTTGGAGTAGGTGAAATAGTAATAATTCAAAAATAAAAAAAAAATTTTAAAGTAAATATTATCCTATATATATATATATATATATATATATTATAGTAGTAGATTATTATTCCTCAATAACTGCACACGTGTTAGCGGAAGGCGGAGGCCGGGGGGCGGGGCGAGGGCGCGGGGCGCAGGCGCGAGTAGGGATGTCAATGGGTATGGATATCCGAAATTTTATCTGAATTCGAACCCGAATAAAACGGATATATCCGATGGATATGGATATGAATTCGACTATGGATATCAAAAATAAAATCGACGGATATGGATTTTGATTGTACCTGACCCGAACCCGAACCCGATTCGAATCCGAATTTATTTTGTATTTTATATATATATATATATATATATATATATATATATATATATATATATATATATTATAATATTATATATATATATATATATATATATATATGGATGTTATATTTGAATTTGTATTTTAAAAATTTAGATTTAATATAATATATTTTGAAATATTGAAAAAAATAAATTATTTCGGGTTCAAATTTTCGGGTTCGGGTTTCGGATTTTTGGTCGGGTTCGAGTTTGGTATGGATTATTAAAATCCGTCGAGTTCGGGTTCGGGTTCGGGTTCCGTCTGGGTTTGGAGTCAGTTTCGGTTCGGGTTTTAAAAATCCGCCCCGAATGACACCGTTGACATCTCTAGGCGCGAGCCGAGGGCGGAGGCGAGGCGTGGGGGTGGGCTCCGGCGCTGGCGCAGACGCCGGGGCCGGCTCCGGCGCTGGCGCGAACGCGAGCCAAGGGCCGGAGGCGCAGGACGAGGGCGGACGCCGGCTCGGGTGGGCCAGCCCAGTGTGGGTTGGGCACTGGCGCGGGCGCTGGCGCGGCGGGGAGGGCCCAACAGGGGAGAGGAGAGGATCTTTTTTAACTCTTTCTTAATTTTTTTTTCTTTTCATATATAGAAAAAAAATTATATATTTTTTAAAATTTTAATCTATTTATTATTTTTTATTATAAAATTTAAAATATATAAATAATTATTAAATAGTTTAGACAGTTGTTAACTTGGTATTGAATATAAATGTTAATTTTATAATATTAAGAATTCAGATATAAATTAGACATTAAAAAATAAAAAAAAGATTAATACAGTTTAAGTTAATTTTATATTTTACGAAAGTTGGTTGCAAGAATCATATGAAATATACTAACTAAAACATTAGTACGCATCAGATGCAAGGAAAGATTTCTCTTCTCATTTTACTGACTAATGGGGGACTATCATGACTATTAAAAATTTTGAATGTGCTGATTGCACCATTTATCCCTTAGACACGTGCCCATGTTTGGAATAATTAGCATAAGATAATTTCATTTGTACCCCTCAAAAGATTAGAAATAACATAAATAACATTACAAAATTAGTAAATATTTGGAATAATTAGCATAGGATAATTTCATTTGTACCCCTCAAAAGATTAGAAATAACATAAATAACATTACAAAACTAGTAATATAAAAGCAAACAAAAGAGAATAAGATGAGAAAATATTTAATAAAGTTGCATAATTATTTCAAAATAGCTTATTGTTGAGAGAACTTCTTATATTTTCTATGTTAAGGAAGATAGCTGTATTTATTAAAAATTGTTCCGTAATTTATCTGTAACATTCCATAATTATCCTAAATTTAATTTTTGTAACTGATTTTAAAGATTGAATTTTAAAATAACTACCCGCAGCATCGCGCGGGTTCCTTAACTAGTAATAAATAAAATCATTATTATTATTATTATTATTATTATTATTATAACAAACAATCACTTGACTTTCAATTTTTTTTTTTTTTTGAGAGATAGTTAGCACGCTACCCGCTTTGTTTATTTTATTTAGAAATAAACTTAACTGAAAATGTGAATCAATTAGGATTCATACTTGGGATCTCAGATACTAATCATCAAATTTTTTATCACTTGCTCTATGGACGGTTGGTTTGACTTTCAGATTATTGAAGTGAACTTCTTGTGCACTTGCTTGGTTGATGGCTTGATTTGACGTTGAAAAGCTTGTCAAAAGAAGTTGAAGAGAAGAAGAGGGGAGAAGAAATAATCAACAACTTGACACTTGAAGTAGGTTCTTTTCAGAGAATTCTTTATTCTCCTCCTGCATTAATGCATCTCTTCAATTCCTCTTCACTTGGAAAATCTATGTTACACATGAAATTCATGGGAGAGCATTACCACTCCCCTATCTTTCCCTTATTATTTGAAAAATACCCTCTTTTATTTAAGGGGAAAATATGTCACACTGTAAACAATTATTGCTACTAATATATTTCTTAACAATACAAATACATTTTTTATCTTAATCAATCATCTAGTACCGAATTTTAATGATTAATTTTATGTAAACATTTCAGTGCACTTTCATACTAGGTGGGAAGCTCCTTGTGACCTAGAGTTTTTTTTTATTATTATTACTTTTCAGGGAAGCTTCTAGGAATTGTATTTATATTAAGAAAAATGTAATGCGGATTTCAAAAGTCCAACGGCAGCTTATACTAAGATTGACTTGGCAATATTGAGTTTTCAGTAGTCGGATGAAAGTATATGCGGTTAGGATGATAGTGGACTCTTAGGGCTGAGTGGATGGTTGATTGAATAGTATAGTGTGACGGATGAAAATGATCAAAGAGTAGGTCTAACGATAGAAAATTTGATAATACTAAGAACTTGATACTATCTCGATAGTATAGTAGTCGGAATCTCGTATATATATTATATATATTATATAATATATATATAATATATATATATATATATTATATATTATAATATAGAATTATGTATATACTATATCAATAGTTATATCAAGCCTTAGTACTATTGAATTTTTGGCCGTTGGATGAAAGGATGTGCGGTTAGGATGATAGTGCTTCCCAATTAAATGATAGTAGTCTTCTAGGGTTGAGTGGGGGTGTTGTTTAATAGTATAATCTAATGGGTGTAAATGATCAAAATGTAGATCTAATGGTAGGAAACTCAATAGTACCAAGGGCTTGGTACTTATCAATAGTATAGTAGCCGAACTATATATATATATATATATATATATATATATATATATATATATATATATATAGAGAGAGAGAGAGAGAGAGGAGAGAGAGAGGCTACTATGCTTTTGGAAGCACCGGACCCTTCGTGCTTCCAGGTCATTTCTCATGTTGCGAATTTCGAATCATCGATCGGCTCTGTTAAACTTGATTTGGAGTATTTGAAGTACCTAGAAAATAAATTATGCGATTTTTTGATATTATTTGCCTAGTGGACGAAGAGGCTCAAAATCAACGGCTGAAAATAAAATCTTACAAAATGTAATAATATGACATTAAAATTTTAGATCAAAGATATTGATCTTGTTTTATATAGTATAACGAATTTCTATCGAAATTTTACTGATTTGGATATTTCTACACCGTTAAGTTTGCAAACGGCTAACTGCGGCCATTAAAATTATTGTTTTGAGCCCCTTCGATCACTAGGCAAATGATATTGAAAAATCATAAAATTTATTTTCTAGGTACTTCAGATACCTCTAGATCAAATTTAACGGAGTCGATCGACGATTCGTAGTAACCTCTCTCTCTCTTCTCTCTCTTTCTCTTCTCTAGTATATATATATATATATATATATATATATATATATATATATATATATATATATATATATATATATTTCTTATTCTACTAGTTGTTAACTAGAAATAATTTTTTTAAAAAAAAATAAAGTAAGTTTAGGAAAAAAAAAATCTAGTTTTGTAAAAATTTATTAAAAACTAACACTTTAATTATTTTTAGCAATAACTTTTTAAATAAAATTAGATAAAGATTAAAAATTTTGCCCAAATCTCTCTCCTAGTTTTATCTCCATCCATAATAACTCAAAATTCTTTTAATTATACATCATGATTTATGCTTTTATATAAAGAGCGCTAATCTTACTTACAAGGGCTCAACCATAGCATTTATAAATTTCGACATGACTCAACTTTTCCAAACGTTAGGTTTATTATTAGGTCTTTTACTGTTACTTAAGATTTTTAGGTTTAATCCAACTTAACTGATTAATTTTCTGAATCTATTATTATAGATAGAATGTTAGACCTATTTTAGCGAATAATAAATTGCAACCTTATATGCTATCTAGATAGATGCTCTTTCTAGAACAAATGAAAAGGAAGTGGAAAAAATGGAATAAAATAGAAGAAAACGAGTGATGTGATTATAAGTTAAAAAGGATGGGTTTGGCGCCCGAGTATATCGCTAAGCCGCGTTTGTTGTGGAATTTTTTTTTTTTGAGTGTCCCCATATTTTCCACAGATCCACCCATCCAATTAAATCCTAGTTCATGAAATATTACGCATAATTTTTTAAATCATAGAATGAAAAAATAAAAATGAGTTAACTTTTAAAATAGTTACGTATAATTTTTTGAACTGTAAAATAACAAAATAAAAATAAATTAAAGACATCGGAAGAGAAATTAAAGTTTACTCTCAGGACTCGTTTGGTTCATAGTTTGTAATATTTGGATATCTTTTTATATTTTTTATTAAAAATATTCGAATTATTGTCATTAACTCACACGAAGGAGTATTCTCTTTGCCTAAATTTGATGATTTTTTTTTCATTTTTTTTTACTTTATATAATATATATATTTTATTATTTAAAACTATTTTATTTTAAAAACGTGTGCAACAAACGCGCGAGTGTAAAGAAAAACCGCGCCCCTCCCATTATGCGGACGCCGCCGACTCGGAGGATGGTGAAACCGCGTGGAAGTAGGGATGTCAATTTGTTAATGGGTATGAATACTCAAAATTTTATCCGAATCCGAATTCGAATGAAACGGATATATTCGATGCTAAATGGATATTGGTTCGGATATGAATATCAAAAATAGAAATCCGACGGATATGAATTTGGATATAAATTTTAACTGTACCCAATCCGAACCCAAATTTATTTTGTATTATATATAATATATATATAAAAATTTGATGTTATATTTGAATTTGTATTTTAAAATGTAAGAGAGTATCCAAATTAGAATGAAAATTTAATAAAAAATGTCAATTAACATCAATAGCAAGCCATACTGCCGATTTGAAATTTGAGTTTTTTTATTATTATTTTTGGATTTTATTTTCAGACCGTTATTTTATGGATACTCTTTATATTACAAATGAATGTCATAGAATTATTGAAATTTGGGTATCTAGTAGTCTAATGAGCGTAGATCATTTCTAATGGAACTGATCGCCGAAGTCGTATGTCCCATTATTGGAAACACTTATAAGTACGGAGGGCTTTGGTACTTTCGAAAAGATTAGCCGAGCTAGCGCTCTCTCCCTCTCTTCTCTCTCTTCGATTATATATATATATATATATATAGAGTTACACTGATATGCCTTATCGGGAAGCCGCGAGCCTTTCGTGCTTCCTAGCTCTGCGTTTTCATATTGCGACTTTTCAAAATCATTCGATCGGCTCCGTCTAAATTGATCTAGAGTATTTGAAGTACCTAGAAAATAATTTTATGTTTTACGATATCAATTTGCTAGTGAAACGAAGGGGCTCAAGATCAACACTGAAAATAAAAATCTTTAAAAAATGTAATAATATGACATTAAAAATTTTAAATCAAAGATTATTGATATTATGTTATATAGTACTAAAGAATTTTATTCAAAATTTCACGGTGATTAGGATATTTTTCTTACCCGTTAAACTTGCACGTTCACTACGGCCATTGAAATTTGTTGATTGAGCAGGGCGGTCAGTAGAGATGTGAGTGAAAAATAATAAATGATATCGAAAAATAATAAATTTTTGCTAGGTACTTCGAGATACTTTAGCATCAGTTTAATGAGTCGATCGACGAATTTCAAATAGTGCCAATATCGAAAAACAGCTGGAGCACGGAAGGCTCGTGCTTCGATAGCATGTAGCCTCACGTATATATATAAATATATATAATAATATATATATATATATTATATAATATTAGATATAAGTATATATATTAGTGGGGCTAGAATACTGTAAAAGTATCATGGGCCGGTGATACTTGTATTTTTAGCCCTTGGATGAAAGATGTGAGGTGAGATGATGGTGTAGGTGGCGATGGTAGATGTGATGTGGTTTAATCCAAGGGGCTATTAATATAAAAAGTAGATCCAATGGCTTAAAACTAATATGCACATGATGGTGATACTGTATAAAGTATCATAGTCAACT